>NC_056739.1:227711891-227806724 GCF_019279795.1 Protopterus annectens
GCTGGGTATAACAGCCCTGTGTTTCTTATGCTTAGTCAAATACTCTGCTTATGCTATGCTGATGAGGTCATAACAAGGCCTAATAGTGGAGTTTGGCTTTATTGGCCTGAAATTGTCCATTAAAATGACTTCAAACATAAAAGTCATGGGCAATCAGAATCACAATATAGCTTAAACACCTGATGTTCATAAGGGTCATTTGCATATATCCCATGTGCCTCTGTTAAAGGAAGTTTGGGAGGTCACTCATTGGAAGTTCTAGCTTGGCTGGAGTTTTCATTTAGTTTTTAGGATTTATTTTGTCTGACATAATAGGTTCATAGGTTGGTACTAGGCTATCAGCCCTAGGGCCTATACAAGCCTAGCCATAACAATTCCCTGGCTATTTCTTCCCAAACTATTTACTTCCCTGGACCCCTGTCTAGCAGGGCAACTGACGTGATCCCCGGGGTGAATTTACTTTCTCCCATCCAATCGTCAAGGTTCCTTTTGAAGAGGACCAAAGAGGCACTCTGCTTGACATGTATGGACAATCTATTCCAGAGTCTGGGGAGTCTCTGGGTCAGGAACCTATTCCTCCAGCATATTTTGTTTATTGTGATGACAAGGTTTAGATCCCTGGAGCATGTGGCTCTGAGGGATTGGGATTTCTTTACGTGTAGCATGTCCAACAGCTCTGGGTTTGACACGGCCTTGTATGTTAAGCAGAGATCGCCTCTGAGTAGACAATATGCGACAGAGTATAGCTGGAGCTTTTTAAGGTGGTCAGCATAGGGCATCTGCTTTAGGCCTGTGATTCTTTTAGTGAGGTATTTCTGCGGCCTTTCCAGTTATTGCAGATGACTTGAGAGGTACATACCAAACGGGGCATTGTATTCTATAATGGGTCTAATGAGGGATGAGTACAGTGGGACAATGGCCTCTTTTTTTCTGGAAAAGCCCTTAGTGATGAGGTGTGCCACATAGAAGGATTTCTTGACTGTTGTGGCGATGTG
Source organism: Protopterus annectens (assembly GCF_019279795.1). Taxonomy (NCBI): domain Eukaryota; kingdom Metazoa; phylum Chordata; order Ceratodontiformes; family Protopteridae; genus Protopterus; species Protopterus annectens. The sequence continues at coordinate 227,712,887 of NC_056739.1, forward strand.
GTTATCGAAGGTGAGACCACTGTCTACCTGTGTCCCTAAGTCTCTTATCACACTTTCGGTGTTTAGTGTACTGCCACCTATATGGTAATTCATGGATACATGTTTTTTCCCAAAGGGGATAACTATACATTTCTTGGCATTGAGCTTGAGCCCATGGCTCTGGTACCAAGCATCTGTTTCTGTAAGGTCCTTTTGTAGAGTATCCACATCATTTGGGGATTCAGTAATGGCTCCCAGTTTGCAGTCATCTGCGAACTTTGTTATCCAGAGTCCCTTAGTGTTGGCCTGTACTTCAGAGAAGTAGATGCCAAACAAGAGCGGTCCCAGGACTGAACCCTTAGGTACTCCACTTTTCACTTGTCTGGAGCTGGATTTTGAGTCGGCTACTTTTACAGTGCGGGTTCTATCAGTAAGCCAGTTAGCAACCCATTGGGTGATGTAGGGATTAATGCCCAGCTTAGTAAGTTTATCTACGATTCCAGAGTGGGAGATGGTGTCAAAGGCCTTGGCAAGGTCTAGATAGGCTGTGTGGACCACTTTACCCTTGTCCATGGCTCTGGAGACTGATTCGAAGAAGTCAATCAGGTTCAGGAGACAAGATCGGCCCTTCACGAACCCAAACTGGGTGGGGTCCAGTGTTTGAAGGTTGCCAATGTCTTTGTTTATATGTTCCATGATAATACACTCCATGGCCTTGCAGATAAGGCTGGTCAGACTGATGGGATGGAATTTTCCGGGATCCAAGGTGGATCCCCCCTTGTGGAGTGGGATAACTGTAGCTCTGTGCCACTCAGTGGGCAAGAAACCTGAGGTGAGGCTATAATTAAACATGACACTTAGGTGAGGTGCCAGTTCATATTGTAGTTCATGTAGTACACAGCCCGGGATGTCATCTGGTCCCATGGATGCTGTATTCTTAGCTTTGGAGAGTGCGTTTTTTACCTGTGTGGCCATTATTACCGGAATTTGGCAATCTTTCGGTATTGAGATGGGCCATTTAGGGGGTGAGAGGGTGGTGAGGTTGGCACTGAATCGATCTGCCAGGATATTGGCAATATCCTTGGGATCAGTATATTTAATGCCATTCTGTTTTAGCTCAGAGCAGATCTGAGCATTGCTATTTAGATTCTTGACATAGTTATAGAATGCCTTGTGGTTGTCTTTGGAATCTTTGGCAATTTTATTTTCGTAACTAACTTTGGAGTATTTTATGAGGGATCTCAATTTCTTACTGAGGCTGGTAAGGAAGTTTTTTTGCATCCTGGGATTTTCCTCTTTTCTGCAACAGTTTCTTCCTTTTGTTGTAAAGTTTGTTTATGGCAGAGGGACCACCAGATTGGCTTCCTTTTTTTGGATGAGAGCATCTTGGTTCTATTTGGGATGGCACGATTCATGCATGAGTGGATGTGCATGTACAGTGCCTTAGTGTAGGATTCAGCAGTTGAACTTTCAGTTCCCGTCTGCATGGGTGTCATAAAGTTTGTCACTTCTGACTTGAGTAGCATGAAGTTGGCTTTGGAGAAGTTTCTTATGGAGGTTTCCTTACTGGGGTTGGGGGTGGGATGTGGATGTTAAGGGTGATTAGCTTATGGTCAGACCTGAATAACGAGGGGGTGACCATAGATGTGGAGCATCAATTTCCCATGTTGGTAATGACCAGGTCTAGGATATTGGAGCCCCTGGTGGGACTATGGATTAGTTGATCCAGGGCGTTGGAATTTATGAGTTCCAAGAACCGTTGGGCAAAGGTGTTGGTGCATGAGTAGTTTTCCCACTTAATGGCAGGGTAGTTAAAATCACCCAGTATTAGGGTGTTTGGTTCTATCTTAATATTTTCCAGTATGTTTAGAAAGGTGTAGTGAGAATCTTGGGGTATGGTGGGGGATCTGTAGCAAGCTACAGTTTGGATTGCAGTCTTACCTAGTGTTAGTTGCACCTGGAGAATTTCAGACACATTGTGTTGGGCAACTAGCCTGGTGCTGTGAATATCCTTGGTGAATATTGACACTCCTCCACCTTTAGTGTTTCGGTCCTGCTTTGGTGGCCGAAAAGTGTGGTAAGAGTTGTAGCCTGGTATTGCAGGGGTGCTCTCTGGAGCCTTGAACCAGGTCTCAGTTACTGCACAGATATCAATGTTCTCCATTTTTAGGAGTGCCTCGAGAGTGCATTTTGAGGTTTAGACTTCTAGCATTGAGTAGCATTACCTTCAGATTTTGCACGCTTGTACCTGTTACGGTGGTGGTTTTGTCCTTTGAACTTTGCCTAAAAAAGGCACTATAGGGTTGGCAAGAGCCTTAGCCAGTAACCTGAATCCCAGGGGCGACAGGTGCAGACCATTTCTGGCAAAGCATTGTGGTCTGTCAATCATGTCGCCCCAGGCAGACAGATACTGTATCCCCTTTGAATGACACCAGAAGCTTAGCCAATTGTTGAAGTCAATCGTTTTGTCCTTATATTGTGGTATCATTCTGGGTGAAGGCAGAATGCTACTCAGGGCTAGGGTCATACCTGCCTGGGCCACATGATTAATGTGTTGTGTGATTAATTATTAATTAGGGCAAATAATACATATAGGAACTAAACCTGAGATGTTTGCACTAGCAAAAAAAATGTTAATAAATGTGAAAGGAAACAATATAACTCATCAGAAGGAATATTTTTATCAAAATTTAAATGTACAGTTAACAAGAAATCTGCTGTTACAATCAGAATGACTGATAGTTGAATGTAAGTTAAAATGCTTTTTTTTTCTAATTTTATGTCAGTGTGTGCATGATATTAAAAAAAGTGGATGACATAAAAATATGGGCTGTTGGATGCAGAATGTCTAAAAAGCAAAAAAACTTCCAGTATGTGTCTAATGTGATGATAATAAATGGGGAGAAAAGAGAATGTTAAATACTGGGGGCAGCTGCAAACATTTTTTGTGGTAATGAATGACATTTAATCCAGGATTATACAAAAGAAGGTGTGGGCAATGTGGGGAGTTTGGACATTCCAGAAAAAACTGCAGACCATGTTGTAGTGCTATAGAAGTATAGAGATTTTTTGGTTTGATTGGCCAGTCATTAATAAAGAATAAAAAGGTGAGGGAAATGAGAGAGGGGAAAACAGATAAAAGGTGGATGACAATAATTAAAGGAAGGTGGTGGCTGGTGAGGAACTACAAGGTGAAAATGTAGCATAAATGTACTAGATGAAGTCCAGAAGGTAATCAATGAAAACGAAATACATTGGGGTGGAAACCATGTTTGTGGCATTAGAAACAGAGGAAGGGGAAGAGAAAAAAATAAATCTGACAGGTTATACATTGCACCTCAGCTCAGGCTCTTTAAGTACTGTTTTCTAACCCTAAAGTAGACCCAGCAATGATTTCCATATCCAAAAATGCTTCTGATAAAAAGATTGCTGCTATTAACCCCATTCCCTCTGACAGGAATGGGAGAGCTTTTCATATGTTGGAAAAGTGACTGTATTCCTCTGCTACTTCAGCTTACAGAAATTTAAACTGTCAAGCTCATATGTTTGCTTTTATCTTTTTAGAAAATGCAGGTCAATGGTTAACTGTCCCTCTTCTGATATAAAACATTATTTGAATGCCTCTTTCATATGTGGCTCTCATGTTACCAGACATGTTTTAAAGTGATGTTGCTGTTGCTCCTTCCAGAGCTGATAGTTCTGGATCAGTCATGAGAAGATTTGCTTGGCTTTATTCTCAAAACCATCCTGAAGATATTGACTGAATTTTGAAATGTTCCTTAGACAAGGAAATTCTGTTTGGATCTTCTGCAGATGAATTGCTCAAAAAGTATGATGACAGTGCAAAGCTGATTCATGGAGGCACTCAAATATTTAAAGACAAAAAAGTCCTTTCCTCCTCAGCTCCGTTTTTCAATAAGCAACTCAAAAAGCAAGGTACTTTCAAACAGGATTAAAAAAGAAAACACATTGGCAATGAGGATCCCAAAAGAAAGGGAAAGCCACAAAAATTAAGGACAGTCCTCCCAGTCAGCATGAGTATTTGCCTTTTCAGGATCCCCATCCTTAGCACCTTGACAATCTGTCGCTAACACTGAGTTTTCATCTTCCCTTCTGGCACCAGACTGTTTCAGACAAGTGGGGTATGAAGGTAATTCAGGACGGGTATTCTTGGAAATGATAATCCATCCCTCCTTTCCAGAAGATTCCTCATTATCCAGTATAGCCCTCCTATTTGGAATCAAATTCTTTTTCAGGGAGTTAGAGAAACAGTGCCTACATGCCAGATGGGCAAATGTTTTTATTCAAGGATTTTTCTGGTACCAAAGATGTTAGAAAATTGGAGGCATGTGCTAGACCATTCCTTTATAAATCTTTTTGCCAAGATGCCAACATTTTTTCCCCCTTTACTAGCTTTTATGATAAATCTAGACCTAAAAGATGCCTACCCATGCATATCCATTTGCCAGCACTTCAGGTGTTTTTTAAGATTTTCTGTACCTGGGTCACATTATCAGTTCTCAGTCTTACACTATGGATTTTCAACTGCACCTAGGGTATTAACAAAATGTCTGGCTCCAGTAATTGCTTAATGCAGACTTCATTGCATTCACATCTTTCCATATTTTGTATGGTTGTCTTATCTTTGCAGACTATTTTTTCAATAGCCAAGTGGCTTTAGTAACTGTTCAGAAGCTTCTATTCGGTCTTGGTTTTCAAATCAACTTTCAAAAATCTCTCACCCCTTCTCACAGAATTGTTTTCCTTTGATATCTGTTAGATTCTGCACTGGGAAGAGCATTTCCTTCCTCCAGACAAACTAGAGATGTTCCTACTGTTCTTGAGTTTTTCCAGTCAGAATTTCGATGTGCATGGCATCACTGTTTCTCATGCTTCCCATTGCCAGACCCCCCCCATGATGAAAATACAGTGGGATCTGAGGTCAGTCTGCACTCAGTATCTACACCCTTTATCCCCCCCCATGATGAAAATACAGTGGGACCTGAGGTCAGTCTGCACTCAGTATCTTCACCCTTTATCCCCATGATGAAAATACAGTGGGATCTGAGGTCAGTCTGCACTCAGTATCTACACCCTTTATCCCCCCCCCAATGATGAAAATACAGTGGGACCTGAGGTCAGTCTGCACTCAGTATCTTCACCCTTTATCCCCCCCCATGATGAAAATACAGTGGGACCTGAGGTCAGTCTGCACTCAGTATCTTCACCCTTTATCCCCCATGATGAAAATACAGTGGGACCTGAGGTCAGTCTGCACTCAGTATCTTCACCCTTTATCCCCCCCCATGATGAAAATACAGTGGGACCTGAGGTCAGTCTGCACTCAGTATCTTCACCCTTTATCCCCATGATGAAAATACAGTGGGACCTGAGGTCAGTCTGCACTCAGTATCTTCACCCTTTATCCCCCCCCATGATGAAAATACAGTGGGACCTGAGGTCAAGTCTGCACTCAGTATCTTCACCCTTTTTCCCCCCACATGTTGGAAATACAGTGGGACCTGAGGTCAGTCTGCACTCAGTATCTTCACCCTTTATCCCCCCCATGATGAAAATACAGTGGGACCTGAGGTCAGTCTGCACTCAGTATCTTCACCCTTTATCCCCCCCCCATGATGAAAATACAGTGGGACCTGAGGTCAGTCTGCACTCAGTATCTTCACCCTTAACCCCCATGATGAAAATACAGTGGGACCTGAGGTCAGTCTGCACTCAGTATCTTCACCCTTTATCCCCCCCTCCATGATGAAAATACAGTGGGATCTGAGGTCAGTGTGCACTCAGAATCTTCACCTTACCCCCATGATGAAAATACAGTGGGACCGGAGGTCAGTCTGCACTCAGTATCTTCACCCTTTATCCCCCCCCCCCATGATGAAAATACAGTGGGACCTGAGGTCAGTCTGCACTCAGTATCTTCACCCTTTATCCCCCCCTGATGAAAATACAGTGGGACCTGAGGTCGTCTGCACTCAGTATCTTCACCCTTTATCCCCCATGATGAAAATACAGTGGGACCTGAGGTCAGTCTGCACTCAGTATCTTCACCCTTTATCCCCCCCCCTGATGAAAATACAGTGGGACCTGAGGTCAGTCTGCACTCAGTATCTTCACCCTTTATCCCCCCCCATGATGAAAATACAGTGGGACCTGAGGTCAGTCTGCACTCAGTATCTTCACCCCCCCATGATGAAAATACAGTGGGACCTGAGGTCAGTCTGCACTCAGTATCTTCACCCTTTATCCCCCCCTCCATGATGAAAATACAGTGGGATCTGAGGTCAGTCTGCACTCAGTATCTTCACCCTTTACCCCCCCCATGATGAAAATACAGTGGGACCTGAGGTCAGTCTGCACTCAGTATCTTCACCCTTTATCCCCCCCCCATGATGAAAATACAGTGGGACCTGAGGTCAGTCTGCACTCAGTATCTTCACCCTTTATCTTTTCAGATCACTGTTTTGGAATTTGTAAGGAGAAAGGTTCTCTAGTATGTAGACTAGATCTCTCACTGTCTAAGTCTCCCAATCTCCCTCCTGACTCCTCGCTAGTCTGTCATCACAGATGCATCAAACCTGGCATGGGAGTAGCTTCCAAAGGTCTGAAAGTGCAAAGTATGTAGAACTCCTACAACATAGTGAATGACTTACATGACAGAGAGATAATAGCAGTAATTAACACTTTGTAAGCCTTAAATCATCTCTGGTACCCATGACCTCTGCAAGTTTACACAGACAAACAATGGAGGACCAGATCATATCCTTTATGCAGACTTGCTGTGACAGCCTGGAAGATAACAACTCAGTTCAATTTGACTCTTCAGGCTTCATGAATTTTGCCAGAGCAAAACCTGATTATAGATAAGCTAATCAGGACCAGAACAGACTCTCACATATGGCATCTTCAGCCTGGGGTCTTCCAAGAATGAATCCAACAGCGGGAAATACCTCTAGTAGATCTGTTTGTATCTTCTCAGAATAGACAACTAAAGAGATTCTGCTCCAGGATTCTTTGCAAACAGGCCTGTAAGACAGATGCCTTCTTATTCCCATGGATGAGAAAATTCCTGTATTCTTTCTTATCCTTTCCACTGATATCCATGTTTTTTTTTCTGAAGATCCAGCAGGATTCCCCAAAAACTGTGGCAGTGACTGCCTTCTGGCCCAGGCAACAGTGGTCATCCTTTCTTTCCAATCTGACCAAGAGTAATTACCATGGGCTTCCCAACAGACTGGATTTACTCATACAAAACAGGGGTTGCTTTGCATACCCCAGTGTGGAAACTCTTCTGTTAAGTGTCAGGATGATACAATTTTGACTTCTTTTAAGTATCATTTTTTATGGATGTACAGCAGGTACTTGCAGGAGGTGAAAAAAACAGCTACTAGGAAAAATATTTGTGTAAGTGGAAAACATTTTCTGTTTGATGGGAGTTCAAAAACAGGATGCTTTTCTTGTCCTGTTGCCTCTGGCTCTTGATTATATGTGTAAATTACTATCCTCTGTCTATATGTATTCCTCAGCAATGTGCTATTTTTGGGCATTTATGCTTGACTGCCCTTAGATTCCCCCTTTTCTAACCATGCTTAAGTTAAGCAATTTTTGAAAAGGGTGTTGCATATCCTGCCGTATAGAAAACAGGTGGATCCGCCTTGAGAGCTTCACACTGTGCTTGAAAAATTCATTATTTTTCCATTGGAACCAACTCTTCAGGCTGATTTGTAGGTCTTAGCATGGAAGACTGTTTGAGTCATGCTCTTATGGTGAAGCAACCCTACCTCAGTTTCAAAAGAACAGGGTTTCTTTAAGAACTGACTTTTCTTTTATGCCTAAAGTGGTCCCAGAGTTTGTCTTGAGACAGATTATTAATCTCCCTCTCTTTCTTCCTGAATCCACAAACAGAACAGAAAAATATTCTTCACACTCTGAATGTCCACAGACAGCTCATGTACTACATAGACAAACCTTGAGCCTTAAGGAAAGCTGACCAGCTGCTGGATTCCTATGAAGGTAAGAAGAAAGAACAGCTAGTGTCAAAGCAAACTGTTTTCCAGAAGGTGCCTTGTGCTATTGCTCACCATAATAGGTAATTTCTAGTCAAGGTAAGGGTCCATTCTACATGGGTTTGATTTCTTTGGCAGCTTTCTATAAAGGGGCAGATTCTAAAAGTATTCTAGAGGCTGCAAATTGGTCATCTGTCCTTTTGCAGGTCCAGAATGAACTTTGCTGGGACCATTCTCCAGGTACTCCTCAATTCTTAATGTTCTTGTCTTCCCCCTTTCTTACTTTCTAAGCTGTGGTCATTTACACAAATAGCCTAGGCTACTGCAGCATATAGGTTCATAGGTAGGTACTGGGCTATTGGCCCGAAGGCCTATATAAGCCTAGCCAAATGGTACCCTGGCTTTTGCTGCCCAAGAAAATTATGTTCTGTGCCCTTGTCAAGCAGAGCCACAGAAGTGATCCCCGGGGTGAATTTCCTATCTCCCATCCAATCATCAAGATTTTTCTTGAAGAGTGCTAATGAGGAGCTTTGTTTGACATAGATAGGTAGTTTGTTCCAGAGTATGGGAAGTCTCTGGGACAGGAATCTATCCCTCCAGCATGTTCTGATTATTATGGTGACAAGGTTTACATCCCTAGAGCATGTAGCTTAGAGGGATTGGGATTTCATTAAGTGGAGCATGTCCAACAACTCTGGGTTTTACATAGCTTTGTATGTTAGGCAGAGATCACCTATGAGTAGGTGATATGCTACGGAGTAAAGCTGGAATTTTTTGAGACGGTCTGCATAGGACATCTCTTTGAGGCTGGTAATCCTCTTTGTGAGGTATTTCTGTGGCCTTTCCAGTTGTTGTAGATGTCTTGTGAGGTACATACCAAAAAGGGCATTGTACTCTATAATTTGTCTAATGAGTGATGAGTAGAGGGGAACATTGACCTCTTTTTTCCTGAATGAGAAACCTTTTGTGATGAGGTGTGCCATGTAGAAGAATTTCCTGACTACTGTGGCGATGTGATTATCAAAGGAGAGACTACTGTCCACCTGTGTCCCAAGGTCTCTTATCATACTTTTGGTGTTAAGTACACTACCGCCTATGTGGGTACAGAGTTTTTACCAAAAGGGATGACAATGCACTTTTTGGCAATGAGCTTGAGGCCATGGCATTGACACCAGGTATCTGTCTCAGTGAGGCCCTTTTGTAATATGTCCACATCGTTAGGAGTTTTGATTATGGCTCCTAGTTTGCAGTCATCTGTGAACTTTGTTAGCCAAAGACCTTCTGTGTTAGCCTGTACTTCAGAGAAGTAGATACCAAACAGGAGAGGACCTAGGACTGAACTCTGTGGTGCTCCATTTGTCACTGGTCTGAAGTTGGATTTAGAGTCTGCTACTTTCACAGTGTGGGTTATGTCAGTGAGCCAGTTTGCAACCCATCTTGTGACATAGGGCTTTATACCTAGTTTAGTGAGTTTATCTATAATTCCAGAGTGGGGGATGGTGTCAAAAGCCTTGACAAGATCTAGATAGGCTGTGTGAACCACCTTACCCTCATCTATGGCTTTGGTGACCGCTTCAAAGAAGTGTATCAGGTTTAAGAGACTTCATCTGCCTTTTACAAACCCGAACTGGGTAGGGTCCATAGTTTGGAGATTACCAATGTCATTGTTTATAAGTTCCATGATGATATATACAATTGTAGCAAGTAATTGATAATCTAATAGATTAAAGATGCAGCAGTACCCACCCCTCTCTCCAGACCCTTTGTTTGATGTGATTTTTGGTATTGCCAAATATAGATGTGTATACCTTTGTCTACATAGTGCTCCCTAGTATTGCTGCTTTCAGGGCTCTTGACTCCCTTTCCTGGGTAATAACACTTGAGTATTTTGGTGTTTTGCCACTTTATCAGAGTTCCCCTCAAACTCTGGACAATTAGAGCACATGGAAGGCATGTTGGTCACTGCAGATATAGGATTCAAATAGCTCAGCTGCAGTAACAGTAATCTATTAGAACATTTACTGCTTAGGTAAGTTTACTTACGCAACTATACTTTCAAGGTGAGTATAGAATCAGGCACACATACATAAAAGAAAAAAAAGCAGAAAGTCAAAAATACAAATTATTGCCAAAACTCCATAATATACTGATAAGGCAATACAACAAATACCAGTCTGATAGTTTTTTTTCTGATCACCAATAGCTACAATTTTCTCTAACTTCAGAATCTCTTACTCATTTGATAACATAAAAAAGTTAAATACTAAGAAAAAACATTTCTCCATTCTATACATACCACTGTAAAGCCCCAGCTACCATCACCTAGGTATCCCAAATAATGCCACATGTGGTAACTGACTCTCCATGCGCCATGTATTTATATGCAAAATCAGTTCATTTTCCATCTGAAGCAAAATGGTTCTGAAAATCTTTACTGAAGGAACATTAGAGACCACATGAAAATGAGTTTGATTGTGATACAAGTGCTCATGCCTTCTCCCTTGACTTACATCCAGTCCTTGAACCTTTAGAGGAATCTGTTAATAAACGAACCAGTTCACATCCAACATATCATTTGGAAGATTCAACTCATTTTATATTCCTTTACAATTATTTTTAGTTCCACACATAAATCATCCTCAGCATTTTCTCATGCCATGCAACAGAAAAAAAAATCCTCATTCTATGGTAGGAAAACAAAAAACTCTGTCATTACTCATTTATAAAATATTTTTGTTTCATACTCAGTCTCTCAATTGCCCTGCTCTTACTTTTCCTACCAAAATCTTCACTTAAAGTTTCTTTATCCAGCTTTTACTATCACTTATTTTCATCCAGCCTTTACTATCACTCATACGCCATCTTTTCAAGGCTCTACTAGAGTAACTCAAGGAGTTGGTTGCAACATGCAACAAAATAACAGTGAAAGCACCTCAAGTGCCATGGACTTGTAGGGGGGGTCACCCTGCACCCCACGATGTGTTGACTATACCCCCACATCCCCAATCTTTAAATATACTGGCTCTGAGGTTGTACCAACTCAAAGTCTATTTAGAGAAGAAGTTTGTGCGCCACTCACTCAAAGACACGGATGAACATTCAGCTGCAAGAATGCGCCACTCACTCAAATACACGGATTAACATTCAGCTGCAAAAATGCGCCACTCACTCAAATACACGGATGAACATTCAGCTGCAAGAATGCGCCACTCAGTCAAATACACGGATTAACATTCAGCTGCAAGAATGTGCCACTCACTCAAATACACATATGAACATTCAGCTGCAAGAATGCGCCACTCACTCAAATACACGGATGAACATTCAGCTGCAAGAATGCGCCACTCACTCAAATACACGGATGAACATTCAGCTGCAAGAATGCGCCACTCACTCAAATACACGGATTAACATTCAGCTGCAAGAATGCGCCACTCAGTCAAATACACGGATTAACATTCAGCTGCAAGAATGCGCCACTCACTCAAATACACGGATGAACATTCAGCTGCAAGAAATTGAGCTGTGAGCAGCTGAATCTGAGAAAGTAAAAGATAACCTCTTTTTAACACCCCTGTTCTTCCATACCTCCCATCATCTGCCAATCCTGTTACAAAAAAGAACAAAAAAGGGGGTGGGCACATACCACACCAGTACTACTGCATGGAGACTCACTAAAGAAGACACAAACTGTATTAAGCACTTCCATCATCAAGACTTCTTTGGAGTACAAGCTATTGCGTTGTTTGCGAACAGTATAAATGTTATTAAAGCCACATAATTTAGTGAATTAATCACATTGTTCTTTCCTAAATCATCCTATTAAAATATATCCAAATTCCTCATTTAAAACACATGACAATAAACATGCAAGAAATATACAGTAAATTGACAACAAATATACACAATTCCTGTTGGACTTCATTATACACATTATTTAATATTTCATTCCTAAACCTCTGTGTGCTCTTGAAGAAAGTCATTTATTTCTAGAAACACTGTTGAATTTAAGTTGCCACTTAAGTTCTCTTTCTTTCAGTACTGCATCATAGTCCCCACCTCTTAGATCCATGATAACATTAGCTATTACAAAAAAGAGTAAATGTTTTGAAAATGCAGGGGGGGTACATTTTAATGTGACTTCTGTGCACAGGACAGATTCATTTTTGAAGGTTCTAACATCATGATAGTATCCTGGGGAGGAATTTTGGCTCTCATTGTCATTTTAACTGTGATTTCTATGGCCTGATAGTCATAGTTATCTGTGCAACCATGATGACTAATATGCTATTAATAACAAATCAGTGGGTAATACATGCAAAAAAAAAAAGCTAAGTGGTTACAGCTAATAAAAATGGTACCGCCAAGTATCAGACTAATGAATACTGGGGAAAACACAAGTGCGTCTTTCTTTTCCTGTTGCCAAGCCCTATATCCAGTTTCACGAAAATATCTCCAGCCTCCATTCAACTACCTCAAAGGTTACATAATTGCAGAAATTAAGAAAAAAAGGGAAATATTTTTTAAAGATTTTTATGATTATTTTAATAAATGCACAGTATTCTTTTGAAATTTCATAAAATGCATAAAACAAGCAAACCATTTAGATTTATCTTATTAGTAATATCTGAGCTCATATAATTTATTAATTAAACACTACTAATTATGTAAAAAGAGACAATATACACTGTATAGAAGGTGCAGCACTTACAATTAAAGAAGCATTTTAAATACTGAAACCAAGAAACTTCCTTGCATTTACTTAACAATAGAGTTTAAGACAAAATGTGTAACTTACATATTCATGTTTAGATCTTAATTTGATTACAACAAATTATGGTTATAAACAGCAGTTGCTGTACTTAAAAATCCAAATAAGGATGATGGGACAGGCTTCCTCTTATTCCAATAATTGTGTTATGAGCTGTACTAAGCCAACACTAAGGGAAAGGATACTTGGAGAACTCATTAAGAACTGAGTGATATAGATATATATTGTGACTGTTCACATCATCCACGTTACTACTGCCCATGCAGCACTCATTACTACAGTCCACATCCCTGCACCTTACTACTGCCCATGCAGGACTCGTGACTGCTGTCCACATACCTGTACCTTACTAACACCCATGCAGCACTCGTTACTACTGTCCGCATCCCTGCACCTTACTACTGCTCATGCAGCACTCGTTACTACTGACCACATCCCTGCACCTTACTACTGCCCTTGCAGCACTTGTTACTACTCTACATATCCCTGCACCTTACTACTGCCATGCAGCACTCATTACTACTGTCCACATCCCTGCACCATACTACTTCCCATTCAGCACTCATTACTACTGTCCACATCCCTGCACCTTACTACTGCCCATGCAGCACTCGTTAGTACTGTTTGCATCCCTGCACCTTACTACTGCCCATTCAGCACTCATTACTACTGTCCACATCCCTGCACTTTACTACTGCCCATGCAGCACCTGTTACTGCTGTCCAAATCCCTGCACCTTACTACTGCCCATGCAGCACCCATTAACACTGTCCACATCCCTACACCTTACTACTGCCCATTCAGCACTCATTACTACTGTCCACATCCCTGCACTTTACTACTGCTCATGCAGCACCTGTTACTGCTGTCCAAATCCCTGCACCTTAGTACTGCCCATGCAGCACACATTAACACTGTCCACATCCCCACACCTTACTACTGCCCATTCAGCACTCATTACTACTGTCCACATCGCTGCACTTTACTACTGCCCATGCAGCACATGTTACTACTGTCCACATCTCTGCACCTTACTACTGCCCATGCAGCACTCGTTACTACTGTTCACATCCCTGCACTCTACTACTGCCCATGCAGCACAAGTTAATACTGTCCATATCTCTGCATCTTACTACTGCCCATGCAGCACTCATTATTACTGTCCACATCCCTGCACCTTACTACTGTCCTTGCAGCATTTGTTACTACTCTCCATATCCCTGCACCTTACTACTGCCCATTAAGCACTCGGTCCTACTGCCCACATCCCTGCAGCTTACTACCACCCATGCAGCACTTGTTACTTCTGTCCACATCCCTGCACCTTATTAATGCCCATGCAGCACTCGTTGCTACTGTCCACATCCCTGTACCTTACTACCGCCCATGCAGCACTCATTACTACTGTCCACATCCCTGCACCTTACTACTGCCCATGCAGCACTTGTTACTACTGTCCACATCCCTGCACCTTATTAATGCCCATGCAGCACTCATTACTACTGTCCACATCCCTGCACTCTACTACTGCCCATGCAGCACAAGTTAATACTGTCCATATCTCTGCATCTTATTACTGCCCATGCAGCACTCATTATTACTGTCCACATCCCTGCACCTTACTACTGTCCTTGCAGCACTTGCTACTACTCTCCATATCCCTGCACCTTACTACTGCCCATTCAGCACTCGGTCCTACTGCCCACATCCCTGTACCTTACTACCGCCCATGCAGCACTCGTTACTACTGTCCACATCCCTGTACCTTACTACCGCCCATGCAGCACTCATTACTACTGTCCACATCCCTGCACCTTATTAATGCCCATGCAGCACTCATTAATACTGTCCACATCTCTGCACCTTACTACTGCCCATGCAGCACTCGTTACTACTGTCAACATCCCTGCACCTTATTAATGCCCATGCAGCACTCATTACTACTGTCCACATCCCTGCACTCTACTACTGCCCATTCAGCACTCATTACTACTGTCCACATCCCTGCATCTTACTACTGTCCATGCAGCACTCATTACTACTGTCCACATCCCTGCACCTTACTACTGCCCATGCAGGACTCGTGACTCTGTCCACATACCTGTACCTTACTACCACCCATGCAGCACTCGTTACTACTGTCCACATCCCTGCACCTTACTACTGCTCATGCAGCACTCGTTACTACTGACTACATCCCTGCACCTTACTACTGCCCTTGCAGCACTTGTTACTACTCTTCATATCCCTGCACCTTACTACTGCCATGCAGCACTCATTACTACTGTCCACATCCCTGCACCTTACTACTTCCCATTCAGCACTCATTACTACTGTCCACATCCCTGCACCTTACTACTTCCCATTCAGGACTAATTACTACTGTCCACATCCCTGCACCTTACTACTGCCCATGCAGCACTCGTTAGTACTGTTTGCATCCCTGCACCTTACTACTGCCCATTCAGCACTCATTACTACTGTCCACATCCCTGCACTTTACTACTGCCCATGCAGCACCTGTTACTGCTGTCCAAATCCCTGCACCTTACTACTGCCCATGCAGCACACATTAACACTGTCCACATCCCTACACCTTACTACTGCCCATTCAGCACTCATTACTACTGTCCACATCGCTGCACTTTACTACTGCCCATGCAGCACATGTTACTACTGTCCACATCCCTGCATCTTACTACTGCCCATGCAGCACTGGTTACTACTGTCCACATCCCTGCACCTTATTAATGCCCATGCAGCACTCGTTATTACAGTCCACATCTCTGCACCTTACTACTGTCCTTGCAGCACTTGTTACTACTCTCCATATCCCTGCACCTTACTACTGCCCATTCAGCACTCGGTCCTACTGTCCACATCCCTGCAGCTTACTACCACCCAGGCAGCACTTGTTACTACTGTCCACATCCCTGCACCTTATTAATGCCCATGCAGCACTCGTTACTACTGTCCACATCCCTGTACCTTACTACCGCCCATGCAGCACTCATTACTACTGTCCACATCCCTGCACCTTATTAATGCCAATGCAGCACTCAATACTACTGTCCACATCTCTGCACCTTAGTACTGCCCATTTAGCACTCATTACTACTGTCCACATCCCTGCATCTTACTACTGTCCATGCAGCACTCATTACTACTGTCCACATCCCTGCACCTTACTACTGCCCTTGCAGCACTTGCTACTACTCTCCACATCCCTGCACCTTACTACTGCCCATGCAGCACACTTTACTACTGTCCACATCCCTGCACCTTACTACTGCCCATGCAGCACTCGTTACTACTGTCCACATCCCTGTACTTTACTACTGCCCATGCAGCACTCTTTGCTACTGTCCACATCCCTGCACCTTATTAATGCCCATGCAGCACTCATTACTACTGTCCACATACCTGCACCTTGCTACTGCCCATGCAGCACTCGTTACTACTGTCCACATCCCTGCACCTTACTACTGCCCTTGCAGCACTTGCTACTACTCTCCACATCCCTGCACCTTACTACTGCCCATGCAGCACACTTTACTACTGTCCACATCCCTGCACCTTACTACTGCCCATGCAGCACTCGTTACTACTGTCCACATCCCTGTACTTTACTACCGCCCATGCAGCACTCTTTGCTACTGTCCACATCCCTGCACCTTATTAATGCCCATGCAGCACTCATTACTACTGTCCACATACCTGCACCTTGCTACTGCCCATGCAGCACTCGTTACTACTGTCCACATCCCTGCACCTTACTACTGCCCTTGCAGCACTTGCTACTACTCTCCACATCCCTGCACCTTACTACTGCCCATGCAGCACACTTTACTACTGTCCACATCCCTGCACCTTACTACTGCCCATGCAGCACTCGTTACTACTGTCCACATCCCTGTACTTTACTACCACTCATGCAGCACTCTTTGCTACTGTCCACATCCCTGCACCTTATTAATACCCATGCAGCACTCATTACTACTGTCCACATACCTGCACCTTGCTACTGCCCATGCAGCAATCGTTACTACTGTCCACATCCCTGCACCTTACTACCACCCATGCAGCACTCATTAATACTGTCCACATCCCTGCACCTTACTACCACCCATGCAGCACTCATTACTACTGTCCACATCCCTGCACCTTACTACCACCCATGCAACACTCGTTACTACTGTCCACATCTCTGCACCTTACTACCACCCATGCAGCACTCATTACTACTGTCCACATCCCTGCACCTTACTACCGCCCATGCAGCACTCATTACTACTGTCCAAATCCCTGTACCCTACTACTGCCCATGCAGCACTCGTTACTACTGTCCACATTCCTGCACCTTACTACTGCCCATTCAGCACTCATTACTACTGTCCACATCCCAGCACCTTACTAATGCCCATGCAGCACTCGTTACTACTGTCCACATCCTTGCACCTTACTACTGCCCATTCAGCACTCGTTACTACTGTCCACATCCCCGCACTTTACTAATGCCCATTCATTACTCATTATTACTGTCCACATCCCTGCACCTTACTAATGCCCATGCAGCACTCATTACTACTGTCCACATCCCTGCACCTTACTAATTCCCATGCAGCACTCGTTACTACTGTCCACATCCTTGCACCTTACAACTGCTCATGCAGCACTCATTACTACTGTCCACATCCCTGCACTTTACTATTGCCCATGCAGCACTTGTTACTACTGTCAACATCCCTGCATCTTACTACTGCCCATGCAGGACTCGTTATTACTGTCCACATCCCTGCACCTTACTAATGCCTATGCAGCACTCGTTACTACTGTCCACATCCCTGCACCTTACTACTGCCCATGCAGCACTCATTATTACTGTCCACATCCTTGCACCGTACTACTTCCCATGCAGCTACTGTCCACGTCCCTGCACCTTACTACTGCCCTTGCAGCACTTGTTACTACTCTCCGCATCCCTGCACATTACTACTGCCCATGCAGCTACTGTCCACATCCCTGCACTTTACTACTGCCCTTGTAGCACTTGTTACTACATCCCTGCAGACACCACCTAATCTCCTATGTGCACAGAAGGAACACAGGTAAGTGTTTTCCCATTTCCATCTAGTTGTACTCATCTTCCTCTCCCCTACACTCTCCCAAACTCCACCTCCCTTTTCACACCTATTCTATGGGATTGATTCCCTTTGTGTATTGCTTATACCCATGCCACCTTAAAACTCCAACATGAGTTTATGTTTTCCACATTTTACTCCCTAACAACTTTCTCCCTTGCAGCTTGTGCACTACATGTGTTCTTTTACCCTCTCTCACTAAACATACACTAATATTCCATACCCCTTTACACTCTCTACCTTATATCCAACCTGTTTAATTTTCATTCTTATTGGATTATGGGACTTAGTATTAGAAAGTATACAGTACATATATACTGCATTTGGGAAAGATTTGCAGAACTTGTTTATTATTGTTATCCATTTTTCAAGTAGTTAACTTAGCTTTTTGGTAGTTTTAGTAATTTTAATTCAGTTTAATACAGATTGCATAGTCTGACATCCCTGAATCGATGTGAGTTTGAGATTATAAACAGGACACTGTTCACTAAGGTTTCTTCTCGTCACCCACACTATGTCACCCACACTATGTCATGTACACAAACCCACACAATTTTTGAATCCTTTTCAATTAAGAGATGTAGTTAAAAGACAGAGTTACTCTGGCATTAACACTGATCTGAAGAATTCTACAGCTTTTGAAAATAGTTTAATAAGTGAAACAATTTTAATGCCTCAATAAAGTTTTATTTTAGTTCACCTGGAATTTTTTTTATTTACCTATTCTTAGAAAAAAGAAAACTCATAACATTTTCATAAAAACCTTAATTCCCTAGAACAGTTAAATTTCGCAAAATATCAGTCTTACATCATACTATTTGTCTAACTTTGCTAAATGCTTCTAAGATTTCAAGATGTACTTAAAGATCATGTATTTACTGAATCTACCTGCAAACGCTGCAATGATGATGGTTAGGTAACGTACCATTCCCTATCATGAAGAACATAATGCATTTAAAAACTTTTCTTAGTCTCTCAATGTGGCATCTTATACATACAGTTTTTTACATGTATACAGAAATGTATGTATTTTATGTATGAGTGCATTGTATGTTAGATATATATTAGCTTGCATTTTGTTCATTTTTTTTTTTGTTTTTCTCACAATGCACGCTCACTGGATCTTTTAATCTTAGCCTATCTGCATTAAATCTTACAATTATATTTTAAGTTTTGCTATGTACTCATTCTGTATACAATATTCTTGATTACAAAGATGTAATATATATTCTAGTGTATGAGCTCATGTTGGGGCTGAAAAGGGTCAATATATCAGTCCAACTATCCAGTGAACAACAAATCATAAATAAATAAATAATAAATACTCATTAATCAGATATGCACTTGTAATCACGGAGAGAAAAACGAAACAGACATTCTAAAATTTTAAGATTTATTTACTTCTCAAAGTGAAATATATGATTCTGTGATGCACACCGAGCTGAATGATTTGAGGGGAAAGTAGGATGGGGGAAGAAAGCGAAGGCAAGAAAAAGCTATAAAGAAAGGAGAAATAGAAAAGTGAGGTAAAAAAACAGAAATGAAATATGAAAACTGAATAGGAAATTTAGGACTCATAAATTCTATGGCCTTTTTACTTAAGATCCATTAGTTAATTCTCTGGTTTATCGCCAGATTATCTCTAACCTTACAGTAATAAACTTTATACCTCTAACTGTACTCTTCCGCCATGGTGCATTGTAAACCTTAAAAATAAAATGTGTTTGTCGTCCCTTATGGTGTATTATAAGGCTTAAAAGTAAAATATATTTAGCGTGAAAAAAAGTTTAGGGCATGACATGAGCAATTATTTTCATGTTCTCTATTTTGTTTTTCATTTCATCTCCTCCTTCTACTTACATGTGTTATACTTTATTTCTAATAATAATGTTATAATATCCTGTTGCTTGTATTAACATTTAGGACATTGATTTCTAAAAACACAACCTTTAATTCCTCAGTATATATAGTATCCCTTATAATATTGCGCCATTAATTTTAGACAAGTATACTTAATACTATATTAGGTAAGATGATGAGAGGAAATAAAGTAAAAAACCTGATGTAGTAATAAAAAATGCAAATGGGGGAATGAAAGGCATTACATAGAGAAAGATGAGTGGATTGATTAGACATATGATATTAAAAGTATTTAAATTATTTCTGGTTTACTAGAAATAAATTGACTTGCAATTCTTCTGCAGTGTTTAGTCTGTAATCTCCCCTTCTTTTCACACTCACCAGGATTCACAAAAGCTTTCACGGAGTGCAATAAGAGTGTAGGCACTCACGCCAGCAATATGTCTGCCGTGCAATCCAAGAACAGCCGGCAGGGGCATGCATGAGAGCTGCTAAAGCTACTCTTGCACAGACAACATCATGGTATGCAAATTACCTCATTTTCTGGTAAAAGCCATGCAAATGAGGTAAATTTGCGATCCAGGAAACACTAACCTGTCCGTGGAAGATTAGTGTTAGCTGCAGAAATGTACTCCATTGGTAACGGAGTACATTTCTGCAAATAGCTAAACGGAGCTATGACAGCTCCAAATAAAGGATGCATACAGTTGAGGAAGCATGCCAATGGCCAAATATAAGGCCATTGGCATTTTAAAATGTTTAAAAATATAAACATTTAACATTATTTCCCTGATCTCTGATGTTTAAGCATAGCACAGCACCGCGCAAACATACGGCACTTATAAAAACAAGAAAATAATTTTAAAAAAGCCCAAAAATAGGCATTTTCACTAAAACCTTATTCTGCCATGCAGGTGAATGGCAGGCCGAAGACAACATGGCCACTGACTACTGGTTGCTAAGGGGCGGAAGCTCAGTGTGAGAGCTGTAACCATGCATTACTAGGCAAGCCTATGCAAATGAGAATAAGGATAGTGAATCTCAATTTTCCCCAGCATGTGAGGCATGTCCCAAGAGTGTAAGAGTAGGAGTAGGTGATTAGAAGAGTAGAATATAGGTGACATCATGAGGGGGTGTGTCAGACAGGCTGTAAGCTAATTGGAGCACAGTGGCTTGTGTTTGCCCTGAGTTGCTCAGGATTGCAAGAGGCGTGCCTACAGTTGTCCTGTCTGAAAACTTCAAACCAAAGGTGCACACTGTTAAAAGATAGGAAACTCCTTGCAAACATGCACACAGTGTGTGCACTCATGTGCGCACGTGTGCGTGTGTTTGTGCTTGTTTGTGCGGCACTGCCCCAGGCTGAAACAGAAAGGCAAAAGGAAGGAAAAGAAGTAGTAGGAAGTTAACCAAGGAAAACTAGCAGAGCTGCCAGGTGAAATATATCAGAATCAGCCAATTACACAGGCAGCAGTCTAGCCCAGGCCAGCCCAGCACTTTAAACTCTGCAAACACCATTCCCCCATGTTTTTTCTCCAGAACTCTGCAACACTGCAGTATACAAAGAGGGAAAGCTTAAAAAGCTTAAGTCAGACAAAATGTTAGGGGCTGCTCTTGCTATCATAAACCAACATGTGCAAGGTGCTGAGGGTGGTGATGTTGTGAATGCTGCTGAGCAACCCACAGTGAGGAGATGGAGAAGAGTGTACAGACCCAGGGTAACCTACCAGGGGCTACATGAGCTGGAGATAGTGGAGTGCTATCGGGTGGACAGAGACCTCCTACAGCAAATTGTTGAGCTGTGCCGGCCACACCTCACACACAGAACCAGCAGAGGGGAACCCATCCCAGAGGATACCAAAGTATGTGTTGGCCTAAGAATACTAGCTTCACATACCTTCCAAAGACCAACTGGTGATATGATGAGGATTTCACAGGCATTAGCATCCAGGGTACTCCACCAGTTCCTGGATGCCATGTCAGCACATGTTGGTGACCACGTATATTTCCCCAATTCCCGTGAGGCATTGGCCAGCAATATGCGTCTTTTCCACCAAATAGCAGAATACCCTGAAGTACTGGGTGCAATAGACTGCATGCACATATGCTTTAAAGCACCACCTGATGAGCGGGGTAGGGTCTACATCAACCACAAGGGCTTCCCCTCCGTCAACTGCCAGGTCATGTGCGATGCCCAGGGCATAATAATGAATGTGTGTGCTGGCTGCCCTGTAAGCTATTACGATTCCCACATCTGGCATCTGATGCAGCTGTAACAGAGATTTGCCAATGGGGACATCCCTGGTGGTCACTTAGTGGGGGATGCTGGATAGTCACTGGATCCGTGGCTGATGACATCCATCAGAAATGCAGACACACCTGAACAAGAACTCCATACTGAGGCACACACACAAACAAGAAACATAATTGAGCATGTGTTTGGGATGCTCAAGTCATGGTTCCGGTGCCTGGACACATCTGGTGGAGCCTTGCAGTACTCACTAACTACATGTACCCAAATTGTTATGGTATGTGCCATGCTACACAATATGATCCTGTGGAAACAGCTGCAGCAGGAACAGCATGGGGCAGGGCCAAACAGCCCCCCACCATTGCCAAGGCCTGCACAGGCACAGCGTGACTCAGAGGAAGGGAAGAACAACCTGAGCCTGCCCCAGTAGGCAGAAGGAGGTTTGCCCAGTATGCCCTGGCCTTGGCAAAGAGGCAACGCATAGCACATACACTGACTCAGTAGGAACCCTGGAAATTACACCTCTATCTGACTCGCACATACTGTAAAAGGGATGCCTAACTTGACACTACCTGTTTTCAAACATGTATAGGGAGTGTACTATGTGCCAAAAACCAAAAAGTACAAAAACCAAGGCTGAGGTCACTCGTGCACTGGGACCAACACAGAATAGAAGTGTACTATGTGCATCCGACACAGGCAGCCCTGCAGCACCACCTGAGGCATGAGTATCCTATTTTAAGCAATATAAAGCACTGCTAAGCACATTTTACCAGTACTGAGCCTATTTAAATACAATTGCGCATAGCTGCGCACCGCTCTAACTAGTGCAATGTTGGGCAACATTGGGCAATGTTGGGCAAAGTTGGGCAAAGTCGGGCAAGTCAAGCAAAGTCGGGTAAACATGCTCACACCTGCTTTACTGATCCTTAACCAATCAGGTCTGCCCAGCAGGAAAATAAAAAGCAGTGACAGTGCTCTAACACAGGAAACTGTGCACTATAGTCACAGTACTGAACCACTAAGCCATGACAGCATTTCACTGGCACAGACACGTCTTAAATCACTCACACATACCAGTTGGGGGGGGGTCACATACCTAACAGTCACAGCCAGCAGGACAATTGTAGACAAATGCAAACAGAGACAAATGCTGTATCATGCCCTCTGAAGAGACATATGGGTAACCTCCCCCAGGCCTATGCAGACAGATAACAGCAGGCCAGGCAGTGTGATGTGGGTTGGGTAGGCTATGAAGTCACAAACTAATATGTGTGTAATTGGAAGCTAAGGTCTGTAGTACAGTGGTATGACTCAAGCCAGTACAATAGACAACAGTACAGACTGAAATGGAGTACCTGACATAGCAGTGCAGGCCTAGCAAATGTGTATAATTGTCAGGTGTACCCCTCATCCTATGTACACCCACAGTAACAATCAGGTGTGCCCCCCCAGGTAGAAATGTATAAATAATAGATGTCTCCCCTGTATGTAAAAATGTTGATAAGTCTATGCAAATTGACTCATGGAAGCCCTGCAGGTACAGCGTGCTTCCTGTCAATGTACAACACAAAGGTGAGCCCTGAAGTAAAAACCAATTTGATTTTTCACACACATATAGTATATATGCCCATAGTGGGCATGCTCACACACTTGAACAAATTGAGCAAATTTCAGTCAGCAGCATACTGAAAGGTCATACTGGGCATGCTCACACACTTTACCAAATAAAGCAAATGTCAGTCAACAACATACTGAAATGTCATCCTGGGCATGCTCACACACTTAGGCCATGTCTGAGTACAGCAGTGGGCCACACATATCTGGCAGTTGCAGTTCTTACTCCAGACACATGTCACTATTCACCAATCCTGCCTTGCGCACACAGTGATATGAAAACATGCCCATATAATATATTGGACCACTGTCATAATCAAACTATGCAATACAAGTACTTAAGATGTTCAAAGAAAGTTAAAATACAAAGAAGATCAATAAATCTCCAATCAGTATCATCAAGAAATAATGAGCACTCCTAACATTATCCAAGCCAAGCTCTGCCAAAAATATTGCCAAAGATTCCATAGAGACCATGAAGCTTTCTTTAGCTATGTCATAAATATCAATGTAAACTCATATATGTTCTGAGTTAGTGCAAAGTGTAAATAAATACATGTACACGACTGACATTGCCAACATCTTATCAGACAGGTTCATACATATTTACCCCCCCCTCTCACTGACAAAAGGGCCCATTACCATACCTGGAGATTGTGAAAAACCAGAAATCACATATACAATGGTTAAACAGCTCTATCAAAACCTAAAAACACGGCGTCTATTGGATGACTTGGAGTCCCTGGCTGTGTCATATGTGAACTCCAAAACAAACAGACCCTGCACCGGAACAGTCTGTTGAGACTCACCCTCTGTACAGGATATGAAACTGTTGAATGAGTTACAGCAATGTTTGGCACACTCCACAAGTGTTGGTGCACAACAGACCATGGGAACTATTGTCTTATAAGCCTAATAAGCCTGATCTGCAAGGCCATGGAGTCCATCATTATGGAATTCGTAAACAGAGCTATTGGGAGCCTACAAACACTCCACCCTACCCATTTTGGTTTGGTCAGGGGCAGATCATGGTCCCTAAACCTACTAGACCATTTGCAAGGCAGTTACCCAGGACATACATCAATGAAATGAGCTCCACATGGCCTACATAGAACTTGAAAAGCCCTTTTCCAACATCCCACACACATGTCGTATCCACCAAATCAACAATCTGTGTATAAACATGTATGCTATCTGATGGATTGCCAACTGGGGCACAGATAGATCCCACAAGGTAAGAAGTTTGGTCTCCTTGTTGGACTGTAAGCTGGTAACCACTGTTGTCCCCCATGGCTCAGTCCTGGGAACCCTCCTGTCTGGTGTATACTATTCAGAAGTACAGTCAAACACACGAGGGCTATGGTTATCAAAGTTTGTAGATGACTGCAAAAAGGTTGTCATAATCGATGTTTGGGACAACAGAGACATCCTTAAAATGGATCTCAGTCAGACAGATGTGGTGTCAAAATTATGGCCTCGAGCTACAGTCATACAAATACCACATAGGTGCCAACACCCTAAATATGGAGGTAATAATAAGGGATCTATGGACACATGTTGATAGTCATCTCTACTTTCAGAAACACATTCACAAAGTGGTTAGAAAATCATGTTATGTGTTCCCACAAATTGGCAAAGTCTTTGCATGTAGGTCAAAGGAGGTTCCCTCTACTCATCAGTCATCAGACCCATCAGAGAGTACCACAACTCACTTGCCATGAATCTGACGAGGCACCTTCAGCAGCTGAAAAGACCAATAAAGTACCTCAACAAGAGGATTACTGGCCTCAAACAGCTGCCCCATGCAACAAGACTGAAGTAACTCAGTCTGTACTTTGTTGCATACCGTCTACTCAGGCGATCTCTGCCCAACAGACAGGTCCATGTCTAATGCAGAACTGATGTACATGCTCTATCTGAAGTAAACCCAAGCTCACTGTGCCACATGCCCTAGGGATATAATCACCACAACAATAAATAGAACATGTTGGAGGGATACATTACTAACTCATAGACTTCCCTTGCTTTGGAACAGGCTCCCAACCTACATTAAGCTGAGTCCCTCACTGACACTCTTTCAGAGGAGCCTTGATGAGTGTATGTGAAACTGAACTGTCACACCATGGATCACTTCATCAGCTCTACTACACAGAGGCATAGGGAACTAATCCCAGGTGCGGTGATAGCTGCGCACTCTGGCCATACTAATATATGCCTTCAGGCAGATAGCCTATTACATACCTATGTACCTATATATGTAAGGGGAACACAGTATAATAAGCCAAAGACGGATGGGCAGAGATGTGTGTAAGAGGGTGACCATGACAGGGAGCCATCCAGGACTGTTCCACCCAGCACACATCCCAATGGCACAAAAGACATGAAGTGCACATCTCACCCACTGTACATAATAGCCACTAGTATCTGTAAGCATTACAGTGTATGTGGTGCATGTGCCTGCCGTACAATGACTGTACGATGAAGTACACATCTACTATCTGTAGACATGTACCTGTCACATAGGTTAATAGGTATGTAGTAGACTATCTCCACAAAGGCATATATTAGCCTAGGCAAGTTGTGCAGCTTTCACCACCCCATTGGTTAGTCTCCTACGCCCTAGTTTTAATAGTTAGTTCCCTAAGCCCCTTTCTAGTGGGGCTGCTGATGTGATCCCTGGTATGAATTGTCTGTTTCCCATCCACTCATCAAGGTTCCTATTGAGGGGCTCTGTCTGATGTACATTGGGACTCTGTTCCACAGTAAGGCAAGTTTCTGGGATGGTACTCTATCCCACCAGCATGTTGTATTCATTGTTGTGATGAGGTTCATATCCCTAGAGTGTGTAGTGAGACTCAATTTTGTTTTCCTTAGATGGAGCATGTTCAACAGTTATGTGTTGGACATGGCTCTGTATGTTAGGCAGAGTTTGCCTCTGAGTAGGCGGTATGCAACAGAGAACAGATTTAGTTTTTCCAGTTGTGTTGCATAACACAACTGTTTGAAGCCAGTAATCCTCTTGGTGAGGTACCTCTGTGGTCTCTCCAGCTGCTGGATATGTCTAGTCGAGTACATCCAAAATGGTGCATTGTACTCAATGATGGGTCTGATGACTTAAGAGTAGAGGGCCACCACTACCTCTTTTGATCCTGATGCAAACCCTTTGTTGATTAGGTGGGCCACATAGGATTTGCTAATAACTTTGGCAACATGGTTGTCAAAGGAAAGATGACTATCTACTTGTGTCCCCAGATCTGTTATTACCTTGTCAGTTTTTTTGGGGGTAACACCTATGTGGTAGTTTGTGGGTACTTTGTTTTTCCCAAAGGGGATTACTATGCATTTTTTCGCATTGAGCTTGAGGCCATGATTCTGACACCACACATCTGTCTCACAGAGTCCCTTCTGGAGAATATTTGTGTCATCCGAGGACTCTATTATGCAAACACTTTACAGTTCCCAGCAAACTTAGTCAACCACAACCCTCCTGTGTTGGCATGCACTTGTAAGAAGTATTTACCAAACAGGAGGGGCCCCAGGACTGAACCCTGGGGGACACCAGT
Source organism: Protopterus annectens (assembly GCF_019279795.1). NCBI lineage: Eukaryota > Metazoa > Chordata > Ceratodontiformes > Protopteridae > Protopterus > Protopterus annectens. The sequence continues at coordinate 227,740,090 of NC_056739.1, forward strand.
TGTTACCGGTTTAGAGTCTGACATGTAGCCAGCAACTCTTTATTTGTGGGATCTATCTGTGAGCCAGTTTGCAATCCATCTTGTGATGTATGGATTTATGCCCAGATTGGTGAGTTAATCTATGATACCTGACTGAGGAATAGTATCAAAGGCCTTAGCGAGGTATAGGTAGGCTGTGTGGAGCTCCTGTCAGTCATCTGTAGCCTGGGTAACTGTCTCAAAGAAATCCACCCAGTTCAGGAGGCGTGATCTGCATATGATGAAGCCAAACCGGGTGTGCTCAACTGTGTGAAGGTTCACAATCTCTTTATTGTTGACTTTCATTATGATTGGCTCGATTGCCTTGCAGATCAGACTCGTCAGGCTCATATAGTGTGAATGCTAAGGGTCTGTTGTGGCCCCACCCCTGTGGAGTGGGAAGAACATTGCTGTACAACATTCTATGGGTACATATCCTGTAGATAGGATGTAGAGAGAGGTGTAGGTATCCTTGATGAATATGGGTACATCCCCTCCCTATGTGCTATGATCCAAGTTCTGATGCTGGAAAGTATGGAATGAGTAGTATCCTGGTAGTGCTGGTGTGCTCTCTGGAGCCTTGAACTAGGTTTCTGTTACTGCACAGATATCAATATTCTCCATACTGAGAAGTGCCTGGAGTGTGTGCATTTGGAGACTGAGACTTCTGGCAATGAGTGGCATTTAGCTCACTTAGTGGTTATGTGTGTTGGTTACAGGGTTTGTCCTGAGTGACTGGTGTTCCACACCTGAAGTCAATGCCTCATTGGTCCAATCTGACCATAAGCTAATTACCATAGATATTTACATTCTGCCCCCACCACCCATTAAGGAAACCATAGTAAAAACAATTCTCCAAAGCCAACTTCATGCATCTTAAGACAGAAGTGGTGAACTTCATGACATCCATGCAGATGGACAATACAGTTATGACTATTGAATCCTACACAATGGCACTTTATAAGCACTTACATGAGTGCATGGATTGTGCTATCCCAAACAGAACCAAGACGCTATCCTCCAAAAAAGGAAGTCAATCTCCTGGTCCCCTGCCATAAACAAACTGTACAACAGAAGGAAGAAACTGCTGCAAAACAGAGTAAAATCCCATGAGTGTAGGAGCTCCCTGGTCATTCCCAGTAAGAAGCTGTGATCCCTGATAAAATACTCCAAAGCTAGTTACGAAAACAAAATCGCCACTAAGTCTAAAGACAACCACAAAGCATTCTAGAGCTGTGTCAAGAATCCCAATGGCAACACTCAGATCTGCTCTGAGTTACAGCACAATGGCACTAAATATACAGACCCAACTGATATTGCCAACATCCTGGCAGATAGTTTCCAAGCTAACTTTACCCCCCCCCCACACCCATTAAAGAGCCCATTTCTATACCGGAAGAATGCAAAGTTCCTGTAATCATGGCTGCGCAGGTAAAAACCACACTCTCCAAAGCCAGGAACATAGAATCCATGGGACCAGACAACATCCAGGCTGCGTTCTACACAAACTAGAGAACAAACTGGCACCCCACCTAAGTACCATGTTCAATCATAGCCTCACCTCAGGCTTTGTGCCCACTGAATGGTGCACAGTGATGGTTATCCCACTCCACAAGGGGGGAGCCACCACGGACCCTGGGAACTACCGCCCCATTAGCCTGATGAGCCTGGTCTGCAAGGCCATGGAATGTATCATCATGGAACTTATAAGCTAAGACATTGGTCATCTCCAAACTCTGGACACCACCCAGTTCGGGTTTGTAAAAGGCAGATCATGTCTCCTAAACCTGATAGACTTCTTTGAAGCAGTCACCAGAGCCATAGACAAGGGTAAGGTGGTTCACACAGCCTATCTAGATCTTGCCAAGGCTTTCAACACCATCCCCCACTCTGGAATTATAAATAAACTCGCTAAACTAGGTATAAATCCATATGTCACAAGATAGGTTGCCAACTGGCTCACTGATAGAACCCACACTGTGAAAGTAGCAGACTCGAAATCCGACTTCAGACCAGTGACAAGTGGAGTACCACAGAGTTCAGTCCTGGGTCCTCTCCTGTTTGATATCTACTTCTCTGAAGTACAGGCTAACACAGGTCTTTGGCTAATGAAGCTCACAGATGACTGCAAACTAGGAGCCATAATCAAAACTCCTAGCGATGTGGACATCATACAAATGGGCCTCACTGAGATAGAAGCTTGGTGTCAAAGCCATGGCCTCAAGCTCAATGCCAAAAAGTGCATTGTCATCTCTTTGGTAAAAACTCTGTACCCATGAACTACAACATAGGTGGTAGTATACTTAACACCGAAAGTGTGATAAGAGACCTTGGGACACAGGTGGACAGCAGTGTCTCCTTTGATAATCACATCACCACAGTAGTCAGGAAATCGTTCTATGTGGCACACCTCATCATAAAAGGTTTCTCATCCAGAAAAAAAAGAGGTCATTGTTCCCCTCTACTCATCACTCATTAGCCCCATTATAGAGTACAATGCCCCTTTTGGTATGTACCTCACAAGACATCTACAACAACTGGAAAGGCTGCAGAAATACCTCACAAAGAGGATTACCGGCCTCAAACAGATGCCCTACACAGACCGTCTCAAAAAACTCCAGCTTTACTCCGTCGCATATCGCCTACTCAGAGGTGATATCTGCCTAACATACAAACTATGTCAAACCCAGAGCTGTTGGACATGCTCCACTTAAAAAAATCCCAATCCCTCTGAGTTACATGCTCTAGGGACCTAGACCTTGTCACCACAATAAACAGAACATGCCGGAGGGATAGATTCCTGTCCCAGAAACTTCCCATATTCCAGAATAAACTACCTATATATATCAAACAAAGCTCCTCATTAGCACTCTTCAAGAAAAATCTTGATGACTGGATGGGAAATAGGAAATTACCCTGGGGATCCCCTTTGTGGCTCTGCTCGACAGTGGCACAGGAAAATAATTTCCTTGGGTGGCAAATGCCAGGGTACCTTTTTAGGCTAGGCTTGTATAGTTCCCAGGGCCAATAGCCTAGTACCTACGTATGAACCTATGAACCTATGAACCTTTGAGCCTTGCCTAAAAAAGGTAATATAGGGACAGCAAGAGCCTTGGCCAGTATTCAGAAGCATAGGCGTGACAGGTGCAAACCATATCTAGTGAAGCAACGAGGCATGTCTAGCATGTAATCCCAGGCAGACAGAGACTGGATACCCCTTGAATGACACCAGAAGCTCAGCCAATTGTTGAAGTTTATCATCTTTCTGTTATATTGCAGTATCATGTAGGTGAAGGTAAGATGCTGCTCAAGGTCAGGGTCATACCAGCCTGGGCTACAAGATCATAGAGCTACTATATATCTCTTGTCATGTTGTCCTGGGAGGTATGGCTCAGATCATTCCCACTGACATGTACAAAGACCATGTCATATATGTACCTGTTCTGGAGTGATCTAAGTGCTTGTGTTATGTGGCAGATTATAGCACCTGACAGACAACTGACAGTAACCTTCCCCTTGTCCAGCCTAGTGAGTGAAACATCTGTGTGCCTGACTATGGAGTCACCTATTACTAGTGTGTTGGTTATGTTGTTTTGCCTTAGGGCCTATTGTGAGACACACTGCTTTGGTGTATTATGTGTTTTTTGGCATGTGCTTGGTGGTGCATGTTGCTTGCTTGTCTGCTTAGGAGGACACTCTCTCTTTTTCAGATTAATATTTGTATTCTCCGAGTATGGTAATGTGTATTTATGTGTGTGTTTTGCTGGTGCTTATATTGTAGGTCTATGTGAGACTGTTGGTGTTGTGCTTGTATGACCCTACTCCTCTTGACTGTATTGTCCAGTATTGGGTTGACAGAGCTTAGCCACTGGTTTGACCCTGTGTGTGCCAGCATGTGGTGCATCAACCCATATATGATATGGCCATGGCCTATGCATACAATACACTCACAATACACCTAGTATGATACGCCTGCAGAGGTTAGCAAATGTGAAAAAAACCTTTGGACAAACTGTCAGCGAATAATGTCTGTATTGCACCCTGTAACTCCACATTGCTTGCTGAAGTGTAAAGAAGTACTTAGTTTGAATTAAGAACCCCGCACTTGCCAACTGTGTATGTGTGTGTCTGTCTCTCCATGGGGAGAGAGCAACTGTTTTGGAGACTACTCTCACCCCTTAAATGTGACATACTCATCTTTGTCGTCTGATGATGTCACCATCCTACAAATATACCTGTGGGAAAGTGAAATCCCAGTGATGTGTATAGTGTGTTGTGTAAATGCATACTGCTATAGTATCATAATGTAGTTTGGTAAGAGGCTGAATCTTGCACTTACTAACTGTGTGTGACACTGTTGGCCAATGTGGAGTGGGTTTTGATTTTTCTAGTGTATGACATATCACAATGATAACTGTATGTGCATAACACATGTAAGGTAGCTGTGGGGCAAAGCCATATACATACATGTGACCTCAATCATTTCATAGGTGGGTACTCTGCTTTCTCCATGAAAGCATCTGTTATCTTTGCCAGAGTGTGCTGGTGCTTTCCAGACCTTAGGTCACTTCTGTATGCTTGTGACAAACTTAGCCACTGCAGTGATCACTGGGCTATGCCTTCTGTTTCACATCCACTCATCACGGTTTCTATTGAAGAGTGTGAGTGAGGGTTTATGCTTGAGGTATATTTGAATCATGTTCGAAAGCAAGCAAAGTCTGGCAAAGATGACTAATCATTATAGGTGTGCAACAACCTCTGTGGATCTGCATGCAAACCCTTTATTGCTTATGTGCTCCACAGAGGGATTTCCAAAACCCTTTGGTAATGTGATTATCAAAGTAGAGATGACTAAACACATGGCTCTATGTATACATAAGTACCTGTTCCACATTTTGGGGGCTACTACCTATGTGGTACTCTGGGGATACTTTGTTTTCTAAAAGTGGATAACTATGCTTTCTTTGGCTTATAGCTTTACAGCATGATTTTGACACCAGGTATCTGTCTCTATGATACCCTTTTGGAGGATGTGTGTGTCATCTGGAGAATAAAGTATAGCCCACAGTATGCATTTTCATCAAACATGGGCAGACATATCTCTACTGTGTTTGCTTGTACCTAAGAAAGCTATATACCAAACAGGAGTGGTCTCAGGACTGAGTGCAGGTGAATACCACTTGTAACTGGCATAGAATTGTACATGGAGGCAGCAAATGTTACTGTGTGTCCTACATCCATGCATCAGTTGTCAATCCATCATCTAACAATCGTTTATGGTCAGTCTGTTGAGGTTATGTATAATACCAGAATGTGGGATGGGTATGAATTGCTGGTGAGCTACAGATTGGCTGCATGGTCCTCCCCTCCCTCACCTATAGCCTTGTTGGCTTGAAGTCTACTAGGTGTAGAAGCCATGATCTGGCCTTTAGAGAACCTAAGTGGATATGGTTCAGTGTTTGTAGGTTCATAATGTCTCTGTTAATGAGTTCCATAATGCTGTGCTCCATAACCTTCCAGATAACATTTGTCTGGCTTATAGGGTGAGAGTTTCCAGGATCTATTGTAGCTCTACCCTTAATCAATTTATGTTAATATTTGCACTGGATATGACGTGGGTGGACAGGATTAGGAATAAGTATATTAGAGGGTCAGCACAGGTTTGAAGGTTAGTAGACCAAGACAGATAGGCAGGATTACATTGGTTTGTACATGTGCTGAGGAGGGATGCAGAGTATATTGTGAAATAGATGCTAAGGATGAAGCCACCAGGTAACAGGAAAAGAGGAATGCCTAAGATGAGGCTTATGGCTGTGGTGAGAGAGGACATGCAGGTGGAATGTGTGACAGCGCAAAATGCAGAGAGCAGGAAGAAATGGTAACAAATGATCTATTGTGGCGATCCCTAATGGGAGCATCTGAAAAGAGAAGAAGAAGTTGTAGCTCAACCCTTGTGGACTGAGAACACCATTACCATGCGTCATTCCACAAGTATGTAACCTGTACAGAAGCTGCATCTGAACAGAGTGTTTAGGTGAGTGGTGACTTCATATGTCAGCTTGTGCATGACACAGCCAGGGACACTGTCCAGTACCATGCCACTGTGGTTTGGACTTTGGTAAAGAGATGTTTTAACTAGAGTGTCTGTGAATCATCAGGTTTTACATTCTTCAGGTCTGGAAATGTGGCCATTGTGTAATGACAGGGTGGTGAAATCCACATTCAAACTGTCTGACAAGATATTGGTAATGTCAGTCAGATAAGTGTACTTTGTGACCATTTACATTAACTGTGACCCAATCTGAGATTTCCCCTGTAGATTATAAACAACACTAAAGAAAGCTTAAGTGTTATCTTTGGAATCCTTGCCAATTTGTATTTTGAAGCTTGCCTTGTATGATTAATGAGGGCTTGTATTTTCCCAATGATACTGACCAGAGAGGTTATCCCTTCTTGGTATGTAACTCTTTTTTGGTACAACTTCACACCTTCTATTATATATTTAGTTTATGGCAGGGGTCCATGAGACTAATTCACTTTTACTGTATAAGTGAGAATTTCTTGTTTGTGATAGCACGGTCCATGCAACCCTGTAGGTGAACAGTGTGCATTACAAAAGGATTATGGAGCTGGGACAGTGTTAACCTTAGTAATGCAAACCAATGGCAGATAGCAACTAAAGCATCACCCACAGCACAGTGTCAACCCATGTCATACACACACATGCGTACTCAAGTTCCAAAATGTGTGTAGTACAATGCATACTGGCCACCTATAGAAACTATGGAGTGTTAACACTGGCCAATACAGGGCATGTCACCCTGTCCATGTGTCCAATATGCATGTACATGCAGACAGCACACCTCCACCATGTTCACAAATGGACACCTGCAAACCTGTGTTGCACACACCCCACACTTACTGTCCACTGTATAATGCATGCTGACACAACTACACACATCAGCCAAGTGGCACATGGGCAAACAAAACACAATTGAAATAAACACTGGTGAAAACAATACAAAATTGCTAATTACAGCTTTAATGCATCATGCCTGCTCAGCTACACCTTCAAGGATATCATTACACTTTACTGCTGACAACATGCTACACATCCAACCATTGCTATACTTTATTAAAGTCACCCTGTGCATCAGAACCATGTTAGCCTGTTCCTGCATCAATGTTACAAATGACAGGAGGTGGCACATGTTTCATCATATGCACAGGGTGTGTTGTTGGTTTGCCAGAGGCCTACACTGAGCCATACAATTGACATGTGTGTGTGAGTGTGTGTGTGAGGGCCATGAGTACTGTTATGGGCCAATGTTGATGTCATGTGTGCAGATATGTGTTTGCCCTAGGTTTCTGATTTATGTGTGTGTGTCTGCATGCACACAGATCCACCATGTGGCTGCCATATATGCGGATTTGTGAGACAGCTACAGACTGTACCTGGCAGGCTTTACAGATCATCGTCTCTGGCCACGGATACGGAACCTGTGCCTGGAAGGGGTGCTACAGACAGTATCAGGTACTAATCCAGATTGGCTACTATCCAAAGAGGTTGACAAATGTCCACTGAATCCAGGTCCCTGCTGGGACTGGCCAGAGCCATGTGCATGTGGTCTGCTAGGATGGTCTATGGAGAGCCCCCTCCAACATTGCTGGGGCTGGTACTGGCACTACGGGAGAGGCTGTGACTTGCTACACATCCACGACGACCTCCAGCTGGTGATGTTGCTGGCATACATCCATGGCGACGTCTCAACCGTCCCGCACTGTCCTGACACATGGACATGACATTGTGGAGGATATCCAATGTCTCACCCCAACGTCTATCAATGACCTCAGTGTAGTTACGTATGGCCCCTGCTAGGTCATGGATACTGTTATTTACAGAGGTGTAATGAGCCCCTGTCTGGTATACCACTCCATCTGTGTCTGTGCCTCCATGACATCCTGGAACATGCGTGTGGTAGAAAGAGGTGTGGCATGTCTGCCAGGGGCATGATGACCAGCAGTGCTCTGACGAGAACCCCTGAGGATCTGCCTATGTGGTACTGTTCCAAACAACTGGCTATGGCTGCTGTCTCCTGATACATGTGCCATAGATACCACACTGTCCTGGCCAGTGCCAACCATATACTGTCCCTCAGCTAAGGGCAATGGTGATGATGGATGTACAGGCAGTATGACTGTGTGCATGGATGGGGTGGAGACTTGTGTACTGTCAATTGGTGGCCCAGCAACAGACCCTGACAAATCTGTCTGTGCCTCAACACATCTATCCTCATGATCACTGTCTGTCTCAGTGATATCAGGTTCCCTGCTGTACTGAACCAGCCCCACCTTGCCACCTTTGAGAGGAAAACAGGAAACACACTTTAAGACCTGAACATGACTTCAGATCACATGCACACATACACATATGCACACACACAAAACTACACTCCTCCCAAAAGCAGACACACACAACACCAGCAATCACAGAACATACACAATAGCAGGTGATGGTGGAGTACAGTATCACAAGCAAAACAGTTATATCACACCTGTCAGCATGCCGGACATGTGTTGCTCAACAGCATGCAGTGCAAGTGTAGTCAATCCTTGTTACTAACAGTATACATGGCTTTGATGCATGTGTTTTGTTATTCGGTGATGGCCCTCCCCCTGGAACACAATGCATACATGGACACAACATTGCTGTGCAGGTATTCATAACCCTGTGATATACTGTGCACCATAACTCACAGGTGTACATACCATTGCTGGATGTGTATCTGTGTGTCAGATAGGTATCCAATGCTGATTACAGCCTCTGTGTCTTTAAAAAATAATTGTGGACACGTGTTAATTGTGGAAACATGTTTAGCACATGCATGATGAATATTCACACAACATCATCAGTGGTGCATGGATAACTGATAGAATACCATTTGGCCACATACTCAATGTACAGTACATATGGTGAGTGTAGATCATATTGTGGACATGCCAGTCTCATCCATGACATGGCATGCTAAAACATGGCTGCATATTTAAATACTACACATACCCAATATGTGTCATATGACCTAGCCACTCAATAGCATCACAAGACATATATGTGTCAGTTGTGCAAATGGTAATTGGTATACATACTGTTTAGAGGTGCATATGTATGCACACATGCATCATTATGGTGTGTAGCAATGACAGCTATGTGTAGTACTGTGGTTACAATAACTGGATGGGGTATAGTACCATAGGCCATCATCATGAAGCATCAGGTGTTCACTCAAGGCTACAAATGTTTCACAAACCAGCACAAATCAGGCTGTGCTGGAACTGTACTACCTTGGCTAAATTCACCATTTCACAACCAGTTGTTACGTGATTTTGTAAGGAGGCAAATAAGGAGCATTCCCTGCCATGAATGTGTAGTATGTTTCAGAGTGTTTAAATGCCCCAGGATAGGCCTCTACCCCCTCAGGTATATTCTGTGTAATGTGTGTATGAGATTTTGGATACTGGAGTGTGTCATTACAGAGGGTTTGGGAATCCTTTATGTGTAGCATGTTAAAATGCTCTGTGTATGACATAGATGTGTATGTTATGTGCATGTTGAGTATCAACTGTGCCTATCCAATGGTCACTACAGTCTAGCCATATTTGTTTGAGATGGCTTGGGTATTGCATGTGCTTGAGGCTGCTAATCACATTAGTGAGATGTGTGTGCTCTTACACCAAACATGCACAGCATGCATTATGGGTAGGTGTGTTAGATGTGTACAAAGCCTACACCTTAACTATGACATGCACTTTTTATTTTTAATAATAAATGTAGAACTCACTCACCAGCATCTATCTGCTGCCTTGTTGTCACCCCAGAGGTACCTACATTGAGATGAGACAATTTGTCAGTGGTCACAACTGTGGCATTGCTACTGTGTGTTTGAAATCTTACATTACAACAATAGTTTACATTCACAGGGCTACAGCTTATGTTCCAAATGATCAGTATTGCACAACAACAGGCTCCACATCTTTGAATGACACACTCCACATCTCACATATGCATGATCTACCAATATAGATAACAGTAGTCTACAGATATGCCATGTTACCTGCATGCTCCATGTGTGCTTGCTTTGTGGCTCCAACCTCCATCATGGTGTATGCCTGCTGCTGTTGTTGTTGGGCAGGTGCCACCAGGCTCATGAGCAGCTCCTCCACTCTGGTGGGGGGGGTGTATGCTAACACCACCCCCTGTTGCAAGCTGTTCCGTACGCACATTAGTGGCACACTGACGTACATGTCAGAGAAGTTCACTGCAGTGGTGGCATACCTGCTCATATGTGCGGTTATGCAGGCCTACCTCACTGACCCTGCGGACAAGATCTTGCCACATTGCAGTATGCTTTTTCTGGTCCTGGCTGGTTCATGAAAATAGCACACAGTAGTGCTGCATCATGATGCTAGTGATGATATCATCTTCAGACCTACTGTAACTTGGGTTCCTGTGGTGGGCCATGATCCCTGGAAGACATAAATACAAAAATATGTCTGAGCAAGTCATATGGCACATTTAACATTATACAATACAGATTTCACTGAACTGCCATGTATATATATATATATATATATATATATATATATATATATATATATATATATATATGTATATATATATATATATATATATATATATATACATACATAATACAATATGTTGTACCTGAGCAGAGATTACAATAACTACTCACACACATACATCTACATGTTGGAGTACATTTTCTGTAGTGTTGTATGATTGAACTGGATGTTATCTTTGTGAATACATAAATGATATGTATATCTGAGATGGCTTAGTGGCAAATCACATATGCTGTGATGTGAATGGTTGTGGGTTTTTTCCTAGTAAATGCTTTTTATTTTGTTACTAGCCAAAACAACGATCAGGGGCTACAGACGGAATAAGGCACATTTCAGCATTTGCAAGTGGGTTTTCAGAAGGGTGAGCACAACTTATGGAAGTTTGGCAACCTATAAGCTAACCAAGAGTGAAACACTGTAACTGCCACTTATCACTGCACACCCCACAACTGCTTGAAAGTGCATTGCTCACTCTCTGTTCAATGAACCATGTTCTGTACAGCAACAAAATAAAATCACTATATAAGATTATACAAGTTTACCTGGCACACTGTAGGCAACACGATGCACCACCTAGCCACAGCAGATATACATCAAGCTGATGTGTAAAGAAATATATCATCCATCACAATCAGTGTAAGGTCCAGTAACTGTATTAATATTACACCACACAACCTGTTAATGCCCAACCCGTGGCCAAAATATGTGCACAATTGAGAATATAGGTCACATACTGCTGCAGTGCACTATGAATGTTGTTAGATACACAGTTATATGTATTACCACACATATGTCAAAGGACATGTTACAGACATACCCACACACACATCAGACATAATTACAGGACACAAAGGTATGACAACCCAGATAAGCTTTCAGTGTGTACTATATAGTACTGTGTGTCAGTACTTACACAACCTTAATCTTGAGAAATATAATCTTTGATGAATACAGGGACCACACAAAACAGTAGATGCAAGCAATGTGGACATACACCGTACTTTGCTGTACAGGCCCAGAGCTTCAGTTATTACTACAGTACACACAGGATTTGCATTCAACATCGATACCAATCAATAATCATAGATGTAGTGCTTTAGCCTCCAATGACACACCCTAGTTAAAACCAAGGGACTTAATCACACTGTATGCAATAGCACTTGTTCTGCCTAGCAACAGAATACACAGCTTTTGCTAGGATCAAAGCAAGGACCCAGAATACCATAACATAAACAGTTTTCCAGTAAGCTATCCCACAGATACATATCTTTGACGTATTCACAAGCATATTGACCATCACAGTCAGTCAACAGTACAGACAATCTATTGCAACAAGTAGATGTAGGTGTGTATGAGTATATATAAATATATATATATATATATATATATATATATATATATATATACATATATATACACATCCATTTGTCTACATGTATGTATATATATATATATATATATATATATATATATATATGTGTGTGTGTGTATATATATATATATATATATATATATATATATATATATATATATACACACACACACACACATATACATTTCACCTTTCATAGTGAGAATATCAATTATACAAAGGATGTAAGGTGTACAGTAATGTAATAACATTGCACAGTTTTGAGATAAATGCACTGAAGGTGTTCACAGCGCAGGTAGCTTTATCAGGCCTTACTGGCTTCAACATTGCAAACTGAACAAACCACCCACAGTGTTTAACCACCACATGTCATATACCAGCACTGTATGCTGTCTTGTTTGTCACACATTAAAACCTACATACAAATATGCGCATACTAACCTTCACCAACATATCTCCCCCCTTCGCAAACAGTTGCAATATGTCCCCTGCTCTATGCACATATACAGGTGTGAATATATATGACACATATATATTTCTCCGTATGTGTGTGGCATACACACACAAGGTCCACACTCTTGTAAGTCCTTGGACCTCACAGCTGAACTGTTGGGCCTTGCTGCAACACAAACAGGTGTCACATATGAACACAGACTAACATTAGGGGGGTATATATGGCAACAGATGCTAGATAAGCATACTAGACTGCTACAGCACTTGCCAATGCTAAGCTACACTTTAATATGACTATCATGCATGTGTTGTTCTGTCACACCCATGTTTATATAATGTCAGCGCTAATCCCCCCAACAGCCATTGGCCACACTACTGTACAGAACACATCAGATATTTGACATTTAATACTGAGCTACACATTTCACAGGTATATCCCACTGCCCACAGGTACACACAGTATTGTCCGTAGCAGTAGTTAAGCAGAACATCTGTGCAGAAAGAAGTACTGCTGCCACATATGAATGTTTCACATTATGTAGACTATTCTTCAATAACATCTACTACATGCCAGTAAATACATATGTGTCAGATACCTTTCCTTTGTATAATTTTGTAATATTTCTTTTTCCTTTTCTCTTTCTCCCTCTCTCTGTCTCTCTCTCTCTCTGTCAGTCTCTGCAATAGAGTGATTGAGTTTGTTGGCAGAGATTGCAGCCTGCTTTTGTAGGAATTACAAATGAGCATGTGATGGCCTCTGCACCAATTAGTGGCCACCATTTGCTAATTGCATGCAGCCTGCTGTGTAGTAATTGAAGTAATTACTGTCATAGCAACCCAGTACTACAAATTGCTGAGTCATGTAGGCATGGCCCTTTCAGTTTTCCAAGATGGAGATCATCCTTGTTTGGTGTGGACATCATTGTTTAAGACAGAAGATTGGTATAGTTCTTATATCAGAAGCCAGGGGTGTAGCCAGAGATTTACATTTTGTACTCAGACCTAATGTTGCTGCTTCCAGTACCCACTTGTCATTGTAGAAATGCACTCACCCCTCAAAATGCCTCCCCAAGATACATGGAAATATGAACTTTATTTTCAACTGTTACAATTAACTGCCATACAAAGGTAGTTATAGAGATTTATTCCTTTGGCACAAGAATTGTTTGTGAACTGCTATACTGTGAATATTCATGTACACAGTTCTAAACAGTTTGTGCTTTTTTATTATTGACATTAGCATGAGCTGCTCAGAAAAACTGGGCACATTTCAGTACAGTGAGTATGCTTACCTACATCCTTGGTAGACCCTGGACACACAGGTATATTCTATATTTGGGGAGGGTTGCAGAAGTACAGAGAGTGTAAGTAGTATTGTGTGGATTTTATCTTGCTGGACTTACAGGGTTGCTGTGTACATGTTAGTTTATCAAGGCATGTAGTCTGCATAACTCCCAACTGTGGACCTATCCACATGATAGCCAGAGAACAGCCTGTTATTTTTTGTCTGTGCACCACACAGGTCTTTTCAGCAATAGAGCAATGGCATTCATACAGTTGGTTACTACCAGTACATGGCTACATCCATTTGTATTTCAGTGTTTTATTCCTACATAAGGGTATTTTTCAAAACTCCTTCCAAAGCTATTTGCACAGTGTGTAACAGTAGAAAGGCTAATATCCCTCAGTGTTTCTGCATCTGCCAGACCTCTCAACCAATCAGGTACATATTTGAACAGAATCAGGGAAAAGTCAAGAAAAACTCAGGGACAATCAGGGATACATTTAAAATATTAGTTCCATTAAGTTGAAACATTGAGAGAATCAGAGCATATGAATTAATACACCTTTTCTGAAGTAAAAGAAGTGTCTAACTCTTAATTATTGTTATTATTCATTAAGTGTAATTCACCACCTTTCTGCCCAAAGTCAGTAGTTTTATGAGGGATTCAGAGGGAAAAAGCTAAAATTTAGGTCAAAATCAACGATGCCCCTGAAAATTAGGGACAGTTGAGAGGTATGGCCTCTGCCCTAAACAGATATGCCAGTGTTTGTTCTGCTGTGATACTGTGTGGGGTTGTAAGGTGATGGTGTAACATTATTTCTTGCTAGAATGTCTGCTTCTCTTATCACAGTCATGTAATGTAATCCCACAACAACTGTTGGTCAACATCCACAGAACAAGTTGTGTGATATGGTATTCTGAATTTTCCTTTACATTCACTCATTCTGATGCATGATATAATTATTTAAGCACCAGCTTGATGTATATCTACTGTGGCTAAGTGATACTTTATATTGTGCAGTGTGTGCAAGGTCTGGGGTTCGAGACTTATAGAGATGTTTTATTTTGTTCCTGAGCAGAACAAGGGCCCTCACATACAGAGTGACTAAGGCACGTTTAAGCAATTTTAAGCAGGTTTGCATGGGTTTGCACAATGCTGTGCATTGCTTAGCCAAGCGCAAACCCACGCAAACCCGCTAACTACTGCTTAATATTGCTTACTCCCATTCACCTCCGCACTAGTTTCTTTGAAAGAAAAGTAAAATGGGGAGATAAGAGGGTGGTGAAAAAGGGGCACAAAGAGGGAAAGACAGTATGGAAAATAGCTCGGGATGTGCAGGATGGGTGTAGGGAAGATCCATAGCTGCCCATTTCTTCAAAAGCAACAGCTGTGCATACGCAATAAATGTGGAGGTAGATATGAACCCTTCAACCCCCTGAGAGAGGGGTGAGGACAACAAAGTATGTTGTAATGCCAATTAAATAACATTTCATGTGTCCAGTGGACATGTGTGCAAAATGGCAGCTATGTATGAGGCGTAATTTGTTTTTGGGAGCAGATTGTTTTTTTTTTTTTTCAGGTGAGAGTGGAATGTGGGGTAGGGGAATTAGGTATATTTGGGGAGGTAGGTTGGGGAGGTAACCAGACAAGACAAACATGACACATACATGGACGATATATGACACTTGGTGGGTGATCACCTTTGAAGGGGGGGATGTTTGGAAATCACAAGCCCATGAGCCCCCAGTTGGAAACAGTGGGACTGAGGTCCCCACCCATGGGCAGTCACCACTGCACCTTCACGGCCCAGAAGGTGGCTGTGCTGGGGGCTGTGTAGGAGGGGCAGGCTGACCCAGAAGCTGTGCCACTCAGGCCTCAAGATGGCTTAGAGATTCTGCAACAGAACCTTCAATCTCTCTACGCACCACAGCCCGGACTGTACAAAGGTTGATAGGTGCCTCTCCGCCCACGCTTGCATGGGGGGGCTGAACCCCATCCCCTGCAGTACTTCCACCCGAAGGTGGCACAGGGCCAATGGAGGAGGAGGTCCCAGGCTGGGCACCAGATCTGCTAGTGCCAGGTGCCATGGCCACTGAGGTGGGACAGGTGGGTCCACTGGGACCGGCCTTCCCATACGAACTATGTTTTGGAGAGTTTAATAAAGATATGGGTTAGTAACAGTCAACAGCATTGCCAATTAGTTATAACAGCATGCAGAAATATTCCCATTAACCCAACACACCAGATTTTCAACAGTTGAAAAGCAAGCATGACACATGCATATATAGAACAATAGTGGACATTACAACAGCATGCAGGTTTAACTGATGGCAACAGGCCACCGATATTGTGGTATTTTAACAGGGCACATGCATAGTAATAAATCCAAATATTTATAAACCAATAGGACATATGTCCCAACAAATGTTTTGAGATTAGACATACCGATTGGGGTGTGGAATTGCATTTTTATGCACATACAGTAGAGTGGAAAAAGATAGCTCAATTAACTTACATATCCTTCTAGTTTTCACTACATTCCTATTAACTGCCGTTATAGGTCCCTTACATGTATTATTACACTACCCAATGCCCTTATATTGTGCAATTGGATTTGCTAGATCATTATATACATGAGCTGTATCTTGCATACAAACTGTCCAAGATGCAGATGTTACTGCAACATATTTTGAGAGTTGCTCTCACACACACTATTGCTAAGATGGTACACTGACAGCTCTACTTTCATATAATTATCTAGATACGTTCAGGTGAAAGTATCAGTTATATGTTAACAGCTCCCTACATTTCTGGCAGCACACTGACATTCCTGGGGAACACAATACCAAGCTACTCATGTGCCAGATTAACCTGTACATGCTAGCCATGAACCAACAGTTGAGAGCTGTACATATGCATACAAGCTACTGGCACTCCCTTCATCCACGTTATGTGGGCCTACCCAAGTGTGGGTTGACACTGCTTAATACAACACTACTATTTGTAGAATGCAACAGTACAACAATGTATCAAAGAAAATGACACAGACACACTCCATGAATCATACATTTATTAAATGATTATTACACCTTTATTTATGGGGTTAAAAGACTTTTTGAAGGCTCTCTCATTTATTTTATATAACAGTACATGCAGAATGATTACTAACCTGCCTCATGATGCAGCCTTTGCAACCTATCTTCATGTGCTTGCAGGTTCATAGCCCGGTCACCTGCAGCTGTGAAGTAAATGCAGTGATATTGAGACATACCTATACATAGTATAGACAAGCATAGCAATTCTTAACTACTTAATACAATGGCTACTTACTCGGTACTGGGGCATTAGGCATCGTACAGGATTCCTGGATCCACTGATCCAGTTCATCCCCCCTACATCACTTCATATCAGAATAATGGTGCCTGACCTGCTTACCAGTCCAAGGAACACCAGTGGCACTGGTGAGATCACAGGCAAGACTGTTCCAGGCCTCCATTTTATATTGGGTACCCTGGTACTGGACCTGCAGGAGTCTTTCCTCATGTTTGTGGACGAGGAGCTAAACCATCATTTTGGACTCCTGGATGCCCCAGCATTGTGCTCTAAATTGAGTGTCTTCACCAACACCAACCATGCTGACTGCACAAGGAAGCTACAACCAGTTATAGCAAGTATTCCCACCTGTGGAGCTTAAATATGCTTCATTTCCCGCACTTATTTGTGATTGGCCAGTTTTGGAAAAAACTCAGCAGTAGGCACGCCTGCTTAGCTGATGTTGTCAATGTTTAAAATTCCTTTGATAGATATGTGTCTGTTGAAAGTGCATGTTTGTGAAATGCTGTCATGGCTTAGTGGTTAAGTACAATGACTACCGTGCACAGTATCCTGAGCTTGAGCCCTGTCACTGCTTTTTATTTTCCTGAATGGTTAAGGAACAGTAATGCAGTTGTAAGCGTGTTACCCGACTTTGCTCAATTTTGCCCGACTTTGCCCAACATTGCTCAAAGTTGCTCGACGTTGCTCAACGTTGCCAGACGTTGCACTGGTTAGCGAGGTGTGCAGCTATGTGCAATTGTATTTAAATATGCTCAGTACTGGTAAAATGTGCTTAGCAGTGCTTTATATTGCTTAAAATAGGGTACTCATGCCTCAGAATGCATAAACATTTCACCTTCATATATATATATATATATATATATATATATATATATATATATATATATACATATATATATATATAAAATTTGTTCACTACTACATTTAACATTTCAATGCTTTTTACAAAACTTATACATAACAAATGTCAGGAAATATTTTTGTATACAGATTTCCCACAGAAAATGGAATGTGCATTAGTGGGAGTCAAACCAGGAATGCCTCCTCTTTGTGTGAAGGCTCTAACCACTACACTATTGCTATGTTATTTAATATGCATATATTTTTCTTATTATCTTCTTCTGGTGTCTAAGCTGCTAACTGTAGCTAAGCAATGGGCAAACCAGCACAACTACAGGCAGCTATATCAGAAGAAAAAAAAATTATTTTTATTTTGTATTTTGTAAGTTGTTTAACATATGGGGGAGTGTAGTGTTACATTGTACATATGTGAGCGGACTCACTCATGTAACTGGAAGTTGTGGCATTTCTTTATTGCAGGGGTGTGGATTTTTGGACTGCTCGGCAGTCCAACATGCCCCCTACACTCGTCCACGCTCCGTGTAAGCTTTAGAGTTGAGGCAGCGTGTCCTCATTAATATGCATGGAGCGCTGCCATCATACATTACACTGGCGCTTCCGTGTAAGACTAATCTAGTCTTACACGGAAGATTAGTAAATCTGGGAGACTGTATCATTTCATCTGTTAATATGTATTTTATTAATAAGGTCAGCTAAACAAAACTCATGAGTCTAATATTACACAAAAGGAAATGTTTTCCATTCAAGTATTGTATATGACATAAACAGAATTTACATAAGATTTACATCTACTCTAATCTAACACTAAAATTACTCTGTGAGATACACCTTATTTATAAATTTAAGAAGTGTAAATTCTCCTTACCAGTATCAAACACTAACAACATGTCAAACCGTCTTCAAATTTGTATTTCCTGTTAATTTTCTGTCTCAGGGGATTTAATAAAGCCTACACAGGTGCAGACAGTTTTAAATTCAGTAAGCACTATGCAAAGGTCCGCAACCACGCACAAACAAGGTAAACACTGTGGTATGCTGATTTTACTATTGGTTTGTATATAAACTTCACGTCAATATGTTTAAAATTGATTTTCATATGTAACACTTTGTATGCATTACACTGTATCTATGCAAAACTCTCTGCTGCATTATTCTGCATCTTTATTGTAAATGTGGAGCCTTTCTCCCTGGGCCTCCAAGGAAAAAGGACTTTTGTGCAGTCAGAATTTCCCAGTAAACAAATGTAAAAGACAGTAAATAAATAAATAAAAATGCTAATTACAACATAAGCAGCTAAATTGTATGCTAATTAACCAATCCAACACACTGGAGCTATTCAATAAGTTATAAAGCATCTGTGTAGTCGCCATGCAGGTTTCTCCTATGAATTCTAGAACTTTTGGAATACAGCAATAGGAAGTAGTCTACACAGATAGAATGTTAGGGGCTGCTGCTTTAATTAATTTGTATGTGTAACAGGATGAAGTCTATGCTACTCCTGCTGTAGCTGCTAATAGGCCTAGGCTGAGAAGGAGAAGAGTTTTCAGGCCCCATTTAATTTTTCACAGGCTACACAATGTGGATATTGTAGAACCCTACAGAATAGACAGGGACCCACTACAGGAACTCTATGACCTCTGACATCCTCAACTCACAGCCTGAGCCAACCAAGGGGGAACCAACCCATCCGAGTGGCGACAAAGGTATATGTGGCCTTTTTAAATCTACCTTTCAGAGACCAAAAGGGGACAAGCTCACTATGTCACAGGCAACAGCATCCAGGATTCTCCACCAATTCCTGAATGCTATGCTCCAACATGCCAGTGACCACATATATTTTCCCCCTATTTCTGAGGAGAGGGCCAGAAATATGCAGGCGTTCTACCATGTAGCACACTACCCTGAAGTAGTGGGTGCCATAGATAGCACACATATAGAAATTGAAGTACCACCAAGGGAACAGAGTAGGCTTTACATAAGCAGGAAAGACTACCACTCTAACAACTGCTAGGTCATGTGTAATGCCAAGGGAATAATCTTGAACATGTGTTCTGACAACCGTGACAGTTATCATAACACACCTATCTCGCACACCTCCCAACTGTACCAGATGTTTGCTAGGGGGGATATCCCACAAGGTCATCTACTGTGGAATGCAGGCTATGCACTGGAACCATGGCTAACGATACCCATCAGAAATCCACACATACCAACAGAAGAAGGCACGCACTCAAACCAGAAATATTATAGACCATATGTCTGGGCTGCTAAAGTTACAGTTCCACTGCCTAGATGCATCTGGGAGAGCCCTGCAGTACAGTCCATGGACATGTACAGAAATATTCACAGTATGTGCCAAGCAGCTTCAGCAGGATCAGCAAAGAGAAGGGGCACACATCCCACCACCAATGCCGAGGTCACCACAGCCACAGGCAGATGAGAAGACAGAGGGGGAACCACCAGCTGCTGTGGGTGTAGGCAGACATAGGTGTGCTCAGTATGTCCTTGCATTGGCTAAGAGACAACACATAGCACACTCACTCTCCACCTAGGAGCCTAAAACCTTTCTTCTACTCACATATATATATTAAAGTTGATGCCAGGAAACCCACACAACTGTTACCTCTCCATGTATTGGCTGTGTACTGCTTGCATCAGACACAGTCAGCCCTGAACTAAAACTATGGCAACTGCTGCATTTAAAAGGAAAGTCCTGAACCTGGAGTGTATTGTTTAATATTATGAATGTATGGCATATACTTATATTACATTAATTGGAACTCTAAGCAAATAAGGTGAGAGATTTGTACAGAAAGTACATTAACATGTGACAGCAGAGACGTATTTGATTTGCATGCATCCTTTAGTAAGTAGTAGGCCTCAGGCATTAAATATTCACACAGTAATACCTCTCAAAGGTACTAATGATCACTGCATGCCCTCAGTTTAGCACCATACATTTGTACTAGAAAATCATTAAAGAGAGAAGTTAGAAAGTAACGATACACATTGCAGTTTCTGACTTCACAACCCTCACAAGAACATTCACTATAAAGTTGGGGAAATTGTGATGCAATCAGCTGTCTAACTTTTCCAAGGCCAATATAAGTCAAAAGTACAATTAACAGTCCGACACCACAAATTCAGATATACTAAGCACTAACTTAGCTATGCACCCTGATCATCATACAGACACAAAGATTATGTGTTAAAACCACAACCTGAAAAACTAAAATAAAAAAAAAACACTAGGACAGTGAAAAGAAAAATGGACTTTAATAACACACTGTAGTGCCTCAGCTAAAACAGCCTTCAAGGAGTAAAATCATAAAGTAACATCATTCCATATATAACCAAATAAATAATACCAAATAAATAATAATACAATTAACCTATTAAGAACATTATAATTAAATAAGAACTCTCAAATTACATTTATTGTTCAAACCATAGGGAGCAGCGTACTAAACTTCAAAATAAACATTCATTTTTTTAATAATGTATTTTTAAAAAACACATCAGTAGTATATTTAGAAAGTACTTTCTCAAGATCAGTAGCTTTTAAACCTGCAGAATTGGAATTATGACATTTACTAAAATGTTGTGTCACAGGACTTTCCATTTTGTTTTTCTTACTATATCTGATATGTTCCTGCAGCCTCAGCTTAAACTTTCTCTTACTCTCATCAATGTAAAAGAGATTGCTTGGAAACTTCAAAGCATAAATAGCACCTTCAGTGTTACAGTCATACTCATCCACCACATGATAGATTATATTATTAATTATATGAAAAAAATGACCAATATACTGAAAAGAACAATTGCCACATGGAAATGTACCCAAAGCAGTCAGTGTTAAACATAATGAAATATTTGCAGAGGATGCGGTGGTGTCACAGTTGCATTGTCACTTCACAGCAAGAGGTTCTCCACTTTGATTCTCAGCTGTGGTGCCTTCTGTGCAGAGTCTGCATGTCCTCCCTGCGTTTGTGTGGGTTTCCTCCCCTGTTACAAAGACATACATCTGGAGCATTTCACCCCAGGCCTCCACTGAAAATTGTCTTCATTCCAAGTTGGACTTTCCCGGTCAACAAAGGTTAAATAAATAATGTGCTATGTGGCATAGAAAAATTATTATAAATTAAATAATCCTTCACATTTCTACCACCTTTATAAGAAATATAATACACATTAAACAAAATATTCAATAAGTCCTTATATTTCAACAAAAAAATATATAATACTTAACAAAAGAGACAACTTGTTCACTAAAAACATTAAAAGTAGTCAAAATTGTTTTCTACTATTTATATCTGCATTAAAAAATATTTAAAAAAACTTCTATTCCCAAGCTGCAATGTTTGTCTATTATAAATAGTACTATCTAAAAGTGCATTCCCATTAATGAGTTTATTCACGGCAACTTCCACTAAATTGCTATCATAACCCCTGGAAATAAAGATTGCTGTAGTCCTACTCACTTCCTTCTTGAAATCCATGTCACTGTTACAGAGCTTTCTCAATCTCACAAATTCACCATACGGAAGAGCAGAAAACAAATGTAGAGGGTGACAACTCCATCCAAAAAGAAACTGACCAGCATCATTGAACTTTCTATGTACAGAAGTTCCTAACTGTCCATTCACCTCAATAGATAAATTAACATCCAGAAAAAAAATAATTCTACCATATTGTAAACCATCAAATGATCAAATGAAAAAACAAATCGATTAATCTGTAAAAAATTAAAAAAATTCATGGACATAATTAATACCACCCTTGCATACAAAAATTAAATCATCAATGTATCAAAAATGTCTAATAACATATTGGTTAAAGAAAACCTAATGAAGTAGATGCTTCATTTCATATAAACCCATTACTAAATTTGCATACATCAGGACAAAATATGCACCCATCTCAGTACCCTGCAAGCGATGACAAATAACTTCATTAAACAAAAAAATAATTATTTGTTAAGCAAAAATTAAGTAACTCAATAATGTAATTTGATAATGGGGTTTCACCTAAAAAGAAATAATAAGGCTTCAATACCAACATCATGTCTAATATTAGTATAAAGGCTCTTAGCGTCCAGTGTAAGAAAAAATTTATCCTGAGTCCATTCCACACCTGAAATTTTATCGAGAAAATCCTTAGTAGTGTTAATTAAAGAAGGAAATTTCAAAACATACGAACAAAGAAATTCATGAAGGAAAAACCTAAATTATACAAAAAGAAGCTGAGGCACTAGAGTATGTTAACAAAGCTAAATCCAAAAGATAGAAAACAGGGATATGGCACAGTTATCATCACTTGCACAGGGTGTTGTGTGTGTGGGGGGCAGGAAGCCTAGGCTGACACAAAAGGTCAGTGAGTGTATGTCAGTAAGAAGGAGAAGCAGGCAGACAGTTGGATACACCAACAAATTGCCCGTGAGACAAAATAAGTAACTGCTGTGTGAGTGGGTCTGTCCTCCAGGTGAAATTGGTGTGTGAGTATCTGCATGAACACAACCAAGCACTATACTGGCTCTACATCTTAGTACGGCAGATAGGTGTGTGCTATGCATGGTAGAGGTGGCAGTTCATTGTTTTTGTCCTCAATCATGATAACTGGCTCTGCCAGGAGTTACACTGGTATGTCCACACCCACAGTCAGATGCAGTGCTGTATCTAAATGTAACTGATAGCTGCTGGATGAGCTCCATTCATGTGGACACCCAGGACCATGACCCCATGGCCTGCCACATGGGGTTGTGGAGAGCACACTCACTGATGGAAGAGTAGAAGTACTGCCACTACTGGAGCATGATCAGGCATGACCACATTGGCTGACAGCAGATGATGTGGCTGACCTACACCCACATGGATGCTGTTCCTCTCTCAGCAGATGTTCCATCACAGACACTGGTCATTACAATGTGTCATTCATCCAGTCCATTGAATTGGCAACATGGCTGAGGAAGTCACACATGTCAGACTGTGACACATCTACAACCATGAGTATTTGTCTGAAGCACCTATGGGAACATGCCTGTGCCTCCATAATGGCACTAAACATATGTTGAGTGGCACGGGAAGTGACACCTGCACCAGGTGGCAGAGGGACAGCAGCCCCTCTGTGAGTACCCCTATCAACCCTCTTACATGGAACTTCTCACACTTCTCGTACACTTTGGCTACAGCCAGACTCAGCAGGCACTGAAGCTAAAGTAGCCACACTTCCCTGATCATTGGCCTTGCCCTCCACCTGTCCAATATCTATGGCATCACTGGAACGAGTAGGAGTAGGCCTACTGGCTGTGCCTAATGAAATTGCATGGGATGACTGTATGTCAATCTTAGTATCAGATCCAACCTCTGCACCCAGACTGTGCCTCAGTTTGGTCACTATCATCATCTGAGCCTGATGATACATTGACATGAGGTGGCATAGGGCCTGCCTTCCCATTGTCATTCTCACCTGTGGTAAAAAGCAATAAACAGAGGAATAAATTAATACCTACACTATTACACTGCAATATATTCTAAGAAAGTAACAGTGCTACCACTATCACAGATAGTGTAGTAATACATACAACAGGCCTGACATCAACAGCACACAGTAAAAAAATATTGAATTGCTCAGGAGTACTGACATAACAATGTTTGGCTTACAATCTGCAGACTGGATTCCCCTCTGTAATCCAGATGGTCCTGGAAAAAAGTTAAGGGGAAAGTAAGAGCAACATCATCACAATTAACAGTAACACAGAGGGTAATACTTTTACCCCTTTATATGTCCATTAACTATACTTTCAACAAGAATGTGGCTGACAAATTCAACCTAAGCTAATAACTGTAACAATCTTTAACACCCCCCCAAAAAAAGAGATGTGACACAGAAGTAAATTCTTGATATCAATTATTTTACTATATAACAGTATTCAACTGTTCAGATACCAAAGCCTACCTGGAAGCTACTCATGGGGCATGCTTGCTGTTTCTGAAACTTCAAAATCCAGCACATACTATACTGCACTCTACTGGGAGCTGTCTGGATCTCTAATATTGGACAGGAACTCTTCATGGGGTATTAGTGGTAGTTCCATAGCAGGCCATCCTCTGGTAACCATCTAGTCACAGCCCACTGCAGCTTCTCTCCTCCATGCAGATGTGATTATGTCAGTGGCCCTGTGGTGCACCTGCTCATATATTCTGTTATGGCCAACCATGGGATTCACATCAACTACTATCTGGTGCCATAATTGCAACCTATGTACCATATCTCCCCATCACCTTTCCAGCAGAAAAGCACTAAAGGCACCCACAATCACTTGGTTCTCAGCATTGGTAAAGGGGGTTCTCCAAGGATTGATATGTCTGGGTGACATACTCCTAGGAGTCCTAAAAGACAATAGAAGGATAATACACATAAGTATCACATAACTACAAAATGACTGTTTACAGAACAAACAGAAAAGGTAGCCACTCAGTATTACCCCTGGAGAAACATAAAACAGTCTAGATATGTGACATGTGAACGACAGGCAGGATGCAAAAAAGGAGAGTAACAATAGCAGCATGTCCTTGTTTGTGCCATAACAGGAACTAGCCTCTGTTTCCCCCAAAAGAACAGGAAAATGACACATTTTGTTAACAAACCATCTTTGAAATGCTTAAAGTGCCATCAAAGTATCTGTCCCTGAAACATTTATACATAATTATCAAAAATCATTCAATTTTCACATATTGGCAATCACATATACCTCTGAAATGGCTTGGCAAACATGCCCATGCCATCAGTACACTTCTAACTAGTGCATACAGATAAAAGTGTAAAAAACATTGCTTCAGATTTTTCTTAAATACATTCCAACAGATGAAGTATATAGATGACCAAATGGGTGCAGACCTTTTAAAGTTCAATACTATTCAGTACAGATATATCCTGAAGAAATAGCATTATCTGCAGTCTACCAAACATAAACAAGTCTCCTCACCATCAGTTTGCCTACTTACATGGTTGCCTTTTTATACGATGTAGATTCAGGGCTGTTAGTATAGTAAAGATGCAGATATGTTGTGAACTCATTAGAATTGCTGAATACCAAAAAATGGGATCCATGTAGGTTCATACGTAGGTACTAGGCTATTGGCCCTAGGGCCTATATAAGCCTAGCCAAAAAAGGTACCCTGGCTTTCGCCACCCAAGAAAATTATTTTCCGGTGCCCCTGTCGAGCAGAGCCACAGAAGTGATCCCCGGGGTGAATTTCCTATTTCCCATCCAATCATCAAGATTTTTCTTGAAGAGTGCTAATGAGGAGCTCTGTTTGACATAGATAGGTAGTCTGTTCCAGAGGATGGGCAGTCTCTGGGACAGGAATCTATCCCTCCAGCATGTTCAGTTTATTGTGGTGACAAGGTTTAGGTCCCTACAGCATGTAGTTCAGAGGGATTGGGATTTCTTTAAGTGGAGCATGTCCAATCGCTCTGGGTCTGACATAGCTTTGTATATTAGGCAGCGATCGCCTCTGAGTAGGCGATATGCAATGGAGTAAAGCTGGAGTTTTTTGAGATGGTCTGCATAGGGTATCTGTTTGAGGACAGTAATCCTCTTTGTGAGGTATTTCTGTGGCCTCTCCAGTTGTTGTAGATGTCTTGTGAGGTACATACCAAAAGGGGCGCTGCACTCTATAATGGGTCTAATGAGTGATGAGTAGAGGGAAACAATGACCTCTTTTTTTCCTGGATGAGAAACCTTTTGTGATGAGGTGTGCCACGTACAAGGATTTCCTGACCACTATGGCAATGTGATTATCAAAGGAGAGTCTACTGTCCACCTGTGTCCCAAGGTCTCTTTTCACACTTTCGGTGTTAAGTAGTTCATGGGTACAGTGTTTTTACCAAAGGGGATGACAATGCACTTTTTAGCATTGAGCTTCAGGCCATGACTTTGGCACCAGGCATCTGTCTCAGTGAGGCCCTTTTGTAGGATGTCCACATCGTTAGGAGTTTCAATTATGGCTCCTAGTTTGCAGTCATCTGCAAACTTCATTAGCCAAAGACCTTCTGTGTTAGCCTGTACTTCAGAGAAGTATATACCAAACAGGAGAGGACCCAGGACTGAACCCTGTGGTACTCCATTTGTCACTGGTCTGAAGTCGGATTTGGAGTCTGCTACTTTCACAGTGTGGGTTCTGTCCATGAGCCAGTTGGCAACCCAACTTGTGACATAGGGATTTATACCTAGTTTAGTGAGTTTATCTATAATTCCAGAGTGGGGGATGGTATTGAAAGCCTTGGCGAGATCTAGATAAGCTGTGTGAGCCACCTTACCCTCATCTATGGCTTTGGTGACTGCTTCAAAGAAGTCTATCAGGTTTAGGAGGCATGATCTGCCTTTTACAAACCTGAACTGGGTGGGGTCCAGAGTTTGGAGATTACCAATGTCTTTGTTTATGAGTTCCATGATGATACATTCCATGGCCTTGCAGACCAGGCTCATCGGGCTAATGGGATGGTAGTTCCAGGGGTCCATTGTGGCTCCCCCTTTGTGGAGTGAGATAACCATCGCTGTGCACCATTCAGTGGGCACAAAGCCTGAGGTGAGGCTATGATTGAATATGGTACTTAGGTGGGGTGCCAGTTCATTCTGTAGTTCATGTAGAACGCAGCCTGGGATATTGTCAGGTCTATGGATGCTGTGTTCTTGGCTTTGGAGAGTGTGTTTTTTACCTGTGCAGCCATGATTACAGGAACTTTGCATTCTTCCGGTATAGAGATGGGCCCTCTAGGGGGTGAGAGAGAGTAAAGTTAGCACTGAACCTATCTGCCTGGATTTTGGCAATATCAGTTGGTTTTGTATATTTAGTGCCATTGTGCTGTAACTCAGAGCAGATCTGAGTGTTGCCATTGAGATTCTTGACATAGCTATAGAATGCTTTGTGTTGTCTTTAGAGTCAGTGGCAATTTTGATTTCATAATTAGCTTTGGAGGATTTTATGAGGGATCTCAGCTTCTTACTGAGGCTGACCAGGGAGCTCCTCCAGTCATGATATTTTACTCTTTTTTTGCAACAGTTTCTTCCTTCTGTTGTAGAGTTTGTTTATGGCAGAGGACCACCAGATTGGCTTCCTTTTTTTGGAGGATAGCATATTTTTTCTATTAGGGATAGCACGATCCATGCACTTGTGTAAGTGCTTATAAAGTGCATTTGTGTAGGATTCAGCAGTCATACCTCTATTGTCCATCTCCATGGGTGTCATGAAGTTTGCCACTTCTGTCTTAAGATGTGTGAAGTTGGCTTTGGAGAAGTTTTTTTAAGGTGGTTTCCCTAATGGAGGGTGGGGGTGGGATGTGGATGTCTTGGTTGATTAGCTTGTGGTCGGATCTGACCAATGAGGAATTGACCTCTGGTCTGGAACACCCATCGCCCATGTTGGTAATGACCAGGTCCAGGATATTGCTGTCCCTGGTGGGGGTGTGAATAAGTTGATCTAAGGCGTTGGAATTTATGAATTCCAGAAAACGCTGAGCAAAAGAGTTGGTACATGAGTAGTTTTCACAGTTAATGGTGGGGTAATTGAAATTGCCCATTAGTAGGGTGTTGGGTTGTACCCTAATATTTTCCAGGGTATCAAGAAATGAGGAGTAGGAATCCTGGGGCATGGTGGGGGGTCTTTAGCAAGCTACAATTTGGATTGTGGTCTTGCCCAGAGTTATTTGCACTTGGATAATCTCTGATGCATTATGCTGTGCAACTAGCCTGGAGGTATGGATATCCTTAATGAATATGGACATGCGTCCGCCTTTAGTGCTTTGGTCTGGGTTAGGTAGCCGAAAGGTGTGGTATGAATTATAGACTGGTAATGCAAGGGTGCTCTCTGGAGCTTTGAACCAGGTCTCTGTCACTGCACAGATGTTGATGTTCTCCATTTTAAGGAGTTCCTCGAGTGAGTGCATTTTGAGGTTTAGACTACTAGCATTTTTCTCAGATTTTGCTTGCTTGTACCTGTTATGGTGGTGAATTTGTCATTTGAACCTTGCCTAAAAAAGGCACTATAGGGGTGGCAAAAGCCTTAGCCAGTATCCAGAATCCCAAGGGTGACAGGTGCAGGCCATCTCTGGCAAAGCATCGTGGTCTGTCGATCATGTCATCCCAAGCAGACAAATACTGGATCCCCTTAGAATGACACCAGAAGCTTAGCCAATTGATGAAGTCTATCATTTTTTCCTTGTACTGTGGTATTATTCTGGATAATGGCAGGATGCTACTGAGGGCTAGGGTCATACCTGCCTGGGCTACAAGATCAGAGAGCTCCTCCATGTCTCTTTTCATGTAGTCCAGGGAGGTATGTCTCAGGTCATTCACACCAACATGGACAATGACAGAGTCATATTTGTACCTGTTGTGGAGTGACTAAAGTGCATGCATTATGTGGCAGATCCTGTCACCTGACAGGCAGCTGACCATAACTTTCTCATTCACACCAACATGGACAATGACAGAGTCATATTTGTCCTTGTTGTGGAGTGACCTGAGTGTATGCATTATGTGGCAGATCCCAACACATGACAGGCAGCTGACAGTAACTTTCTCCTTGTTTGGCATGGTGAGTGGAACATCAGTGTACCTGACTATAGAGTCACCTATGACTAGAGTGTTGGGTACGTTGTTATGCCTTATGGGCTGTGGTTGAGTGGCACACTGAGTTTGTGGACTATGTGTCATTTGGGTTGTGTTGGGGGTGGAGGTTGCTAGTGTTTCTGCTTTGGAGGTCTCTGTTGCTTGGCCAGGGTTTTACTGAGAGCCTCCGCGAATGTAGGTGTGTGTTTTGTGTTTCTATGTGTGCGTTTTGGTGGTGTAGGTTTTGAGGGACTATGTTATGAGTGTGGTGTGGTGCAAGTGTTTACCTTCTCCTCTTGACTGTTTAGTCCAGTCTTGGGTGAAGAGAGCTTTGCTTCCAGTTTGACTATATAAGTGCATCTCTCACAGGTTGTAGTGTTGGGTGGTAGGAGGAGACGGTTGTCTGTGTACATGAGTCAATTGCTGCATTGCCCCAGTGCTTGTTTTTAATGGATTGCAGCTGTGAATTAGTGGTTGGGAGAAGAAAAACACAACAGCACTGCAGGCTGCCTTACTTCCACTGGGTGTGTCAGGTTTGAGCTACGAAGTGATAGATGTAAGGTTGGAAATGTAAGTAAGTAGCACAAAAGTCACAGTTTGTTTTCCTTAACATACAACTTGCCCTTCATTTCTTGGTAGCTACATATGATATTATTTCCACTTAATATCCTCACACATTTTAAGGTCAATGATATAGAATGACTTACATACTGCATGTCTCAGATTACTGCTCAGATAAATGAAGAATGGCCAACAAACACAGAAATATAAGACAGAGCTGTATATTTGCAAGCAATAATCACAACATATTGTGTGATCATAAGGTGCACTACATCTAAAACTAATAAATTTACAAATAACACTTGTATGATTTCATAACACTGCAAATGCCATTGCAGGTGGTTGTGCAGGTTGAATTCAGTTATTTGCTGCAAAGCTGTTTGTGTGGAAAAGAGGGATAAGGCATCCATCCTATGTTCTGAAGGTGCATTGGAGTGTGAGTTCAAATCCAGACCTATGTAGACATATCTCATGTGTACTAAACGTTTTTAGTGTGTATATCATAAATTATTTTTCTCTCCCTTATTTTTCTTTTTTTTTGGGGGGGGCACTATTTGCTTGATGTGCCACTTAGCACAAACACAGGAACTGGAGAAAAATGAATGTCAGGTTTTGCTGTGCTTATCTCATTTGCACAAAGTGAGGCACTCTGCAAAAGAGATGACTGCCCAGACAGGACCCAGACTACCAAAAATAGAAACAAGATGCATTCAATTAATACTACTGAGCATTACACAAACCTGCTATGTGATGTTGTGCAGTGGTTAACAGCATGACCTCAAGAATGATTAGTAAAATAGGGAATGTCATGTAACTAGTCCTGCAGTAGCAGGTGTAGGTGTATGGCTAGAGTGCAGATGGTTCTAGGTTCTAGGACAGAATGTGCAAACTTTGTTTTATTGTTGTGACATTGCAGTTTACTGCAACATAAACAAGGGTTTTCTCAACCTTCTTGTGGCAACAGGTATAAGTGTAGGACTGCCGTACACAAGGTCCTGGGTTTGAATACAGGATAATCCATATACTTTTTTGTTGTTCCACTTCCCATTATAGTCATTTCACTTTTGACACTTGACATAGTGGAGCTGATATTAATTATATATATATGAGGGCTGAGGCACTAGTATTGCGTCAGTTATTTATGTATATATCTATGTATTATCACATTTTGTTATCACATGTATGACTGTGCGTATACTATACTATACTGTGTACTATAATCATGTAAGTATATTTCTGCTATATGGATTGGCATGGCCTTCACATTTGCCTAATGCACATACACAACTGTCTGTACATCCACTAACCTTGAAATTGCCACTGTAATTATGTAATGCCTCACTGCTTGCCACTGTTGCAGTCCACAACCGGTATCCTGTGCACTGGTGACCAATGTAGACATCACTACAATGAGCTACGAAGGAGGGAAAGGGATACTCTAAACCACTGGATTGGGGAATTTAGGATTGCAGACATACCACACATGTGGAAGTATCAACTACAGAGAATACTTGTAAGACTTAAAAGCTGAATATAGGCAAGAATGGCATTCATAATGGTATTCTGTTCTGTTCTGTTTTTTCCACAGCTGCCCGTAGGTTCATATGTGTGTATTAGGCTAATGGTCCTGGAGTCTATATAAGCCTAACCCAAGAAGATTCCCTGGCATCATGCCACCCAAAGTAAGTTTCCAGTGCCCCTGTCAAGGAAGGTCACTGAAGTGATCCCCAGGGTGAACTTCCTATTGCCCATCTAAAAGTGTATTAATTCTGGTTTAATCACTTGGGCTTCAGGCCAGTTATTTTACATTAAAAGGGTTTGTGGTCTGCACTCTTGTGGGAGGAGAGGCTGGACTCTGCCCTTCTGAGCTGGGAATTTCTGGTTAAAGGCTTATAGTGCCTGCATATTTAAACTGCTTCTTACTGAAATTGGTACACCTTGTTTGCTGTAGCATAGACTAGATCCAGGCCTGCTGAATCTAGCTTTATTTGTATAACTTGAGCACTAATCCAGGAATTCTTTAAAGTATTCAATTGTATTTATTACTGCTTGGCAGTAACTTGATTAAAGTGTAGCTATCATTCGAAGTCTTTTGGATTAAGCACTTGGGCTTCAGACCAGTTGTTTTACATTAGGAAGGTTTGTGGCCTGCACTGTGGTGGCAGGACAGGTAGCTTACATCCTTCTAAGTTGGGAACTGCTGATTGAGGGCTCAGTGTCTGTTATTCTAAAAGTATATTAATTCTGGTTTAAGCACTTGGGCTTCAGGCCAGTTGTTTACATTAAGAAGGTTTGTGGTCTGCACTGTAGTGGCAGAACACGTAGCTTACATCCTTCTAAGTTGGGAACTGCTGATTGAGGGCTCAGTGTCTGTTATTCTAAAAGTGTATTAATTCTGGTTTAAGCACTTGGGCTTCAGGCCAGTTATTTTACATTAAGAAGGTTCGTGGTCTGCACTCTTGTGGGAGGAGAGGCTGGACTTTGCCCTTTTGAGCTGTGAATTTCTGGTTAAAGGCTTATAGTGCCTGCACATTTGAACTGTTTCTTACTGAAATTGGTACACCTTGTTTGCTGTAGCATAGACTAGATCCATGCCTGCTGAATCTAGCTTTGTTTGTATGCTTGTTGTTTGTTTGCTTGTTATTTCCCTGAAATGCTAATTCCACCTAAAACATGGCTTTTCAGTGTTTCTGTGGATCCCTAGTGATATCTGCGTTGCTTACTGTACTTATTTCCTTGTTTCACTTGAAAGAAAGTTACTGTTTGTTGTTTTTGCATTTAAGTTACCTGTAACACATTGCATTTAAGATACCTGGCACTTGCTCACTAAAGCAATTATATAAGTCAGCACTAAAAAATTAAAAGCACTACACCCTCACAAACTCCCCTTGAGTACCTTGTTCCCCATTGGTCCTTTTTTTCAATTATAAAGGAATTCCCAATACTATTCTAGCATGTCCAAAGGTCAGTTGCCAATCTCCTCTCTGGTCCAGCTGGTGAATCTGGGAATCTTGAGGCAATGTTACAACTACCTCATGTACACAGACAACCCTCTCCTCCTCCCAACAAATTCCAACACATGTGAGAGATGCAACCATATAGCCATACTGGAGGCAAAGCTCTCTCAACTCAGTACTGGCAAAACCAGTCAGGAGGAGAAGGAAACCACACTCACTACAATTCCAATCTCACATAGACCTACCACGACGGCAAACCAAACACATAAACACACAAAAACATATTCGGAGGCTCTAAATAAAAATCTGCCTAAGCAGCAGAGACCTCCAAAACAGACACCCAAGCAACCGCTGCCCCAAAACAAAACACGTGCAACACATAGCTCACAAAGCCAGTGGGCCAAACAGTTACAGCCCTTAAGGCTAAACAGCACACAGGATACACTTGTAATAGGTGACTATTGTCAGGCACACTGACGTCCCGCTCACCAGGCTGAACAAGGAGAAGATCACGGTGAGCTGCCTGTTGGGTGCTAGGATCCACCACATAACACAAGCACTCAGGTCATTCCAAAGCAAGTACTATGACTCAGTCATTGTCCATGCTGGTGTAAATGACCTGAGACTTACCTCCCTGGACTACATGAAAAGAGACATAGAGGAGCTCTCTGAGCATGTAGCCCAGGCCGGTATGACCCTGACCTTGAGTAGCATGTTACCCTCACCAAGAATGATGCCACAATATGAAGACAAGATGATCAATTTCAACAATTGGCTTAAGTATTGGTGTCATTCAAAGGGGATCCAATGCCTGTCAGCCTGGGATGACATGCTCGACAAGCCACGATGCTTCGCTAGGGACGGCTTGCACCTGTCACCCCTGAGCTTTCGGATAATGGCAAAGGCTCTTGCTACCCCCATAATGCCTTTTTTAGGCAAGGCTCAAAAGACAAACCCACCTCCATAGGTATCACAAGGGATAAGAACCTAAGAGTAATGCTACTCAACGCCAGAAGTCTAAACCTCAAGACGCACGCACTCGAAACTCTCCTTAGCATGGAGAACATCGATATCTGTGCTGTAACAGAAACCTGGTTCAAGGCTCCCGAAAGCACCCCAGCACTACCAGGTTATACCTCATACCATGCTTTTCGGCCCCAAAACTTGGACCGAACCACAAAAGGAGGGGGATTATCAATATTCGTCAAAGATACCCACACCTCCAGGTTGCTGGCACAGCACGAAGCATCAGAGACTATCCATGTGTAACTAACAGTGGGTAAAACTGCCTTCCAGTTTATAGCCTGCTACAGACCACCCTCCCAAACCCAGGAACCCCACTTGGCCTTCCTGAGAACACTGGAAAATATGAATGTCTCTCCAAACACCATTATATTGGGCATCTTCAACTACCCAAACATAGACTGGGAGCATTACTCTAGCTCCAACACCCTATCCCAAAGGTTCCTAGAATTTATAAACTCAAATGCTATGGAACAACTTGTTACCACTCCCACAAGAGGGGAAAGCATACTGGACCTGATCATCGCCAACATGGGGACTCTATGCTCCAGACCAGAAGTGTATCCCTCACTGGTAAGATCAGACCATAAACTGATCTCACTGGATATTCACATCCCGACTCCACCCTCTGCCCTGAAAACCTCAGTGAAAAACTTCTCTAAAGCAAATTTCACAGTCCTCAAAACCGAGGTGGAATCCTTCAAAGCCCCCGGGCCTGTGGAAAATATGGCCCAGACCACAGAATACTTTATAAACACATTTTATGAACACCTTCAGGAATGCATGGATTATGCAATCCCAAATAAAACCAAGACCCAATCCTCCAAAGGCAGACGTCCTGTCTGGTGGACCCCAGCCATAAACAAACTATACAATAGAAGGAGGAAGCTACTACATGATAGAGCAAAATCCCAAAAAGGGAAGGCATCTCTGATCAGTATTAGCAAAAAACTACAGGCACTCATAAAATCGTCTAAGGCCAGCTACGAGAGAAAAATTGCACAGGACACTAAGGATAATCACAAGGCTTTCTTTAGCTATGTTAGTAACCTGGGTGGGAATTCCCAGATATGCTCAGAATTAGTCCAAAATGACAAAAAATACACCAAACTCACAGACATTGCCAACATCCTAGCTGACAGGTTCAGCGCAAACTTCTCGCCCCTCCCCACCAAAAGGGAAAATATCTGTCCCAGCAGAGTGCTGCCCCCCTGACATCTCAGATGCTCAGGTAAGAGCTGCCCTCTCCAAAGCAAAAAACACAGCATCAATGGGACCAGACGGTGTCCCGGGCTGTGTCCTACATGAACTCCAAGAAGAGCTAAACCCAAACATAAAACTACTGTTCAATCTCAGCCTTACTACAGGATATGTACCCAAAGAGTGGCGTACAGCAACAGTGGTCCCTCTCCACAAAGGTGGTGCCTCAACGGATCCTGGAAACTATCGCCCCATAAGCCTGACTACCTTGGTCTGCAAAGCTATGGAAAGGATCATCATGGACCTCATAAATAAAGATATTGGGGACCTACAGACACTGGATCCTACCAAGTTCTGCTTTGTTAATGGCAGATCCTGCCTCTTAAACCTGGTTGATTTCTTTGAAACAGTCACCAAGGCCATTGACGAGGGGAAGGTGGTCCACACAGCCTACCTGGACCTCACAAAAACCTTCGATACAATACCCCACTCGGGCATTATAGATAAGCTCACCAGCTTAAATATAAACCCCTATGTCACTAGATGGGTTGCAAACTGGCTCAAGGACAGAACCCACATGGTTAGAATTGCTGGAGCCATGTCAGACTCCAAACCAGTTACAAGTGGCATCCCACAAGGCTCAGTCCTGGGACCTCTCTTGTTCGGTATATATTTCTCAGAGGTACAGGCCAACATGGAAGGACTGTGGCTGACCAAGTTCGCAGATGACTGCAAACTGGGCACCATAATTGACTCTCCAGCCGACACAAGCATCCTCCAAAAGGGCCTCATAGAAACAGACAACTGGTGCCAGAGCCATGGCCTCAAGCTAAATGCCAAAATGTGTATAGTCATCCCCTTTGGCAAAAACAACTGCCCACAAATTACCACATAGGTGGTAATCCATTAAGTACAGAAGAAGTAATTAGGGACCTGGGGACCCAAGTTGACAGCAATCTCTCATTTGACAACCACATGGCCAAAGTGTTTAGAAAAACATTTTATATAGCCCACCTAATCATGAAGGGCTTCACATCTAGATCAGGGGAGTTCATCGTGCCTCATCAGGCCCATAATTGAGTACAATGCCCCTTTTGGGATGTACCTTACCAGACACCTGCAGCAACTGGAAAGACCCCAAAAGTACCTCACCAAGAGGATCAAAGGGCTCAAACAGATGCCATATGCTGCCCGGTTTAAGAAACTCCAGCTCTACTCAGTGGCATACCGCCTGCTCAGAGGCAATCTGTGCCTGACGTATAAAGCCATGCCCAACCTGGAATTAATGGACATGCTGCACCTCAGAAAATCCAAATCCCATCGAGCTACGCACTCAAGAGACTTGAACCTCAGCACTGAAATAAATAGGACATGCTGGAGGGACAGATTCATAACCCAGAGGCTCCCTTCACTCTGGAATAAAATCCCAGTCCAGGTTAGGCAGAGTCCCTCATTGACTCTCTTCAAGAGGAATCTTGATGAGCGGATGGGAGATCATAGGTTTACCCCGAGTATCACTTCTGTGTCACTGTTAGACAGAGGCACAGTATACCAACCTCGAAAAAGGGCATAGCAAAATTAATTTAAAATGGGTGGAGAAAGCCAAACACACTCTGGCTAGGCTTATAAATGCCCTAGGGCAGATAGCCTAGTATGAACC
Organism: Protopterus annectens; assembly: GCF_019279795.1. Lineage (NCBI taxonomy): Eukaryota > Metazoa > Chordata > Ceratodontiformes > Protopteridae > Protopterus > Protopterus annectens. Next base: position 227,777,069 of record NC_056739.1, read on the forward strand.
TATGAACCTATGAACCTATGAACTCATCAAGATTTCTCTTAAAGAGGGCCAGGGAAGTGTTCTGCTTGATGTGAATGGGAAGTTTGTTCCAGAGTGTGGGAAGTCTCTGGGTTAGAAACCTGTCCTTCCTGCATGTTCTGTTGATTGTGGTAATGAGGTTTAGGTCCTTGGAGTGTGTGGCATAGAGGGATTGGGATTTCTTTAGGTGCAGTATATCTAGCAGCTCTGGGTCAGGCATGGCTTTGTAGGTCAAGCAGAGATCGCCTGGAGTTTTTTAGTCTGTACATATAGGGCATATTTCTGAGGCCTAAGATCCTCTTTTTGAGGTGTTTTTGTGGCCGTTCCAGTTGTTGTAGGTGTCTAGTGATGTACATACCAAATGGGGCATTGTATTCTATAATAGGTCTAATGAGTGATGAGTAGAGAGGGGTTATGGCCTCTTTCTTCCTGGATGAGAAACCTTTTGAAATGAGTTGTACCAAATAGAAGGACTTTCTGACTACAGTGGCAATGTGGTTATCAAAGGAGATGTTGCTGTCAACCTGTGTCCCCAGGTCTCTAATCACACCTTCCATGTTTAGAGGACTAATGCCTATGTGGTAGCTCATGGCCACCAAATTTTTCCCAAAGGGAATGACAATGCACTTTTTGGCATTGTGCTTAAGGCCATGGTTCTGGCACCAGTCATTGGTGTGTGAGGCCTTTTTTTAGAATGTCTACATCAGTTGGAGAATCAATAATGGCTCCCAATTTGCAGTAATCTTCTAACTTGGACAGCCAGAGTCCCTTTGTGTTGGCTTGAACTTCAGAAAAGTAGATCCCAAACAGGAGAGTACCTAGGACTTATCCCTGTGGGACACCACTTGTAACTGGTCAGTAGTCAGATTTGGAGTCTGCTACTTTCACAGTGTGGGTTCTGTTAGTGAACCAGTTGGCAACCCATCTTATGACATAGGGGTTTATGCCTAGTTTAGTGAGTCTATCTATGATTCCTGCTTGAGGGATGGTGTCAAAGGCCTTGGCAAGATCCAGGTAGGTTGTGTGAAGTACCTTGCCCTCATCCACAGTTCTGGTGACAGACTCGAAGAAGTCTATCAGGTTGAGCAAGCATGATCTACCTTTCACAAACCCAAACTGTGTGGGGTCCAGAGTTTGGAGATTCCATATGTCCTTATTTATAAGGTCCGTGATGATGCGCTCCATAGCTTGACATATCAGACTCGTCAGACTAATGGGGCAGTAGTTCCCAGAGTCTGTAGTTGCTCCCCCTTTGTGGATTTGGATGACCATAGCAGTACACCATTTGGTAGGAACAAAGCCTGAAATGAGGCTGTGATTGATCAGGGTACTCAGGTGTGGTGCCAGTCCACTTTGTAATTCATGTAGAACACAGCCAGGGATGTTATCAGTTCCCATGGAAGCTGTATTCTTGGCTTTGGACAGTGCAGTTTTTACCTGTGTAGCTGTGATAATAGGGACCTGGCATTCCTCAGGTATTGTGGTAGTCCCTTTAGGGGGTGAAAGGGGGGTAAAGTTCATACTGAACCTGTCAGCCAATATGTTGGCAATATCACTTGGTTCTGTATTTGTATTGCCATTGTACTGTATCTCAGAGCAGATCTGAGTACTGCCATGTAAATTCTTGACATAACTATAGAATGTCTTGTGGTTGACCTTAAAATTTGCAGCAATTTTGTTTTCGTAGCTAGTTTTAGAGGATTTGATGAGGGATCTCAGTTTTTGCTGAGGCTAACAAGGGAGTTTTTCCCTGTGTTGGGAATTCACCCTTTTCTGCAAAAGTTTTTCCATCTGTTGTAGAGTTTGTTTATGGTGGGGAACCATCAGATTGGTTTCTTTTTTTTGGACGAGAGTGTCTTGGTTCTGTTTGGTATGGCCAGTTCCATGCACTTGTGTATGTGCTCATACAGTGCATTGGTGTATGATTCAGCAGTCATGCACCTATTTTCCATTTGCATGGGTGTCATGAAGTTAGCCACTGCTGTTTTTAGAAGCCCAAAATTGGCTTTGGAGAAGTTTTTACGGTGGTTTCCTTTGGGGGGTGAGGGTGGGACGGGGATATCCATGGTGGTTAGCTTGTAGTCAGATGTGACCAGGGAGGAGTTGATTACTGGTGTAGAACAATGGTCTCCCATGTTAGTAATGACCAGGTCAAGGATGTTTCTACCCCGGGTGGGGGTACCCGACAGGCAGCTGACCATAGCTTTCTCCTTATTCAACCTAGTGAGTGGGACATCAGTGTGCCTTACTATTGAGTCACCTATGACTAGTGTATTGGGTAAGTTGTTTTGCCTTATGGGCTTTGGTTGAGTGTCACACTGTTTATGTGAACTATGAGTCTCAAGGTTTGTGCTGGGATGTGGTGGCTGTTTGCTTTTCTGCCTCTGAGGTGTCTGTTGTTTGGGCAGATTTTTAATGAGAGCCTCTGCAAAAGTAGGTGTGTGTTTTGTGTTACTATGTGAGGGTTGTGGTGGTGTAAGTTCTGGAGGGCTATGTGTTGAATGTGGTGTGGTGCAGGTGTTAGCCTTCTCCTCTTGACTGGCTAATCCAGTCTTAGCTGGAGAGTGCTTGGCTTCCAATTTGGCTATATATATGTACATGTCTCACAAGATATAGTGTTGAGAGGTAAGAGGAGAGGGTTGTCTGTGTACATGAGGCAGTTACTACATTGCCTCAAGATGCCCAAGTTCACCAGGATGATAGGAGAAAGCACAGGGAATTGACCTTTAGACATGCCTGGATATGAACTCAATAAATTAAGTACTGAAGCCTTTTACAGGAAAAATGTCACTCAAAGTATCTGAGTGTACACAGCACTGCCAAACACTTGAGGGGAATCTAATACATAGACCCTGAAAATTTAAGGATGAAGTATTTAGGCAGATATTCTAAAGTTAGGAAGAAATCATGCAGTACTTACTGAAAATAAAGAATTAGCTTGTCAAGAATGATTAAAAGAGGGGAGTTGCATGAATGGCTACTGACTGGCTACTACTAATGCTGGTTTCAGCACAGCTTCACTCTGTTGGGATACAATACCCCTTTGCTTCTTCTCTCAGCAGAAGCAAAATGTTAGCATCAATCCCAAGAAGAGAAGGATGCCACAACCTGTTTGGTGACCTGCAGTCTTGTTCCAGATGTTGCAAGGGTCTGCAGGCTTGTAGCCTTTTTCCTGGTAGATACCTCAAATAGCAACCAAACCAATCAGGTACATTAAGCACAGACACTCACTCTCCAACCAGAAAGAGTCATGAATCAATGCACTCTGTTCCTACTCTCACCAGGATCAGAATATAAGCACAAATTCCAAGCTGTCACCTATAAAGCAGTTATTAAGCTTTCTGGTGATCAGCAGTCTCCAGGAAATAATATAACTACACCCCTTCTCTCACCAGGAGAAAACAGAAGCACTAATCCCATGATGACTACTGAGAGGCAGAATGTGGGCTCTCCAATAACTGGTGGTCTTGCAATACATGCTTAAAGGTAAGATGAAAATGGTTTATCCTAAACACAGCAGCATGCACTAGAGGAGTTAGATGTGAAAGTAGGTAACTTAAGTTTTACCTGTCTAAAAAGTTAAGTTTTAGTGGAGAGTCACTATTTTAAAACAGTAAGATAGATTGAAAGGGGGTGGTCATGCAGTTAAAAGCAGAATACAACTAAAACACAGTGTAAAGAAAATAAATCATGGTATACAAAATAGAAAAAGGCAATAAAGCAATACAGAATACAACAAATAAAAAGCAAACCAACCTTTCCCTCACAGTAAACTGCAGCAGAGTCTAGGCGAGCCTTTCCAGTAAAACTCTGAAATGTTTTATTTTATCCCTTAAATATAAGGTTTAGTTCCTGTCTCCATCCCCTCAATTCACAGATAATTATCCATAACTGACCTCTTCTAACTTATGTGTGACTCCTTAATTGACCTGCTCTAATTTCTGTCTGATTCACAAGAGATAGAGCTGTGGTGTCCTTTCAAGTTTTAATATGCAGTTAAAGGCAGAATACAAGTAAAACATAGTGTAGCAAAAACAAATCACAGTATACAAAACAGAAAAAAGCAATAGATCAATACACAAAACAACAAATAAAAATCATGAGGTTAATGTCTGAACCCATGGGGTTAGATTAGCAATGATGAGGGAAGCATGTGGTATGTATACAGCAGAAAAGTAGTGTTATTGTAGCATTAAAAGTTAAAAAAAACTTTTTTTGTATTTTATAGAGTCATATCAAATTGAGCATGCATATCTCAATTGCAAAAGCAAGTATGCATGCCTTAGTCTGTAGGACAAACCAATATTATAATATTAGACTTCTTCAATTATATTTAAATTGAATTCAAATCTCTATACTAGTGGCACAAATGCCCTGCTGTAACGTGTAATCTGTATAATTGGAACAAGGATATGTGCAATATATTCACATGCCAAGAAGTACTTGCTGCAATCTGTAGTATAGTGTGCATCTGTTAGGAGCTGGTAGTCTTAAAAGTAAAAGTTATCTGTTAATAGTTGGTCATCTTAAACGTAAAGCTTAAGATAACTGTCAAATAATTGTATCAATGCATTGTATGTCCCATATGAAGGTACTAATCCTATCTCTTTTTTCTCTCGCCCCAACCCTAACCTCTTCTTTTCATTTTGTCTAAATGTGTCCATGTCATCCATGTGTACCATGTCACTAAATGTTCCACAGCACGGCAGGGTAGGCCTGCCCAACAGGATCTGCCTGCCACCTCCACCAGCTACAGTACTGTTGCCCAGCATATCTGGGAGCCAACCTGGCAGCATGCCTCTGCTGCACCTGCACATTCTGCCTCCTCTGGTAGTCCTGTTCTCTAGGCTGGTCCGGTGGTACCCTCCTGGAGCAGTGGTGGAGGTGGTGATTTTATCATGCAAGCTGAATTGCCAAGGATGGTGCATAGGGTTGTGCACCTCACTGTTGGTACATGCCTACACCAGCTGGAGAGGCTGCTCTCCCTCATTTTGCAATGCACCAGGAGGAGGAGAAGGACACATCAAGTACTCCAGCCAGCTGTGGAGTGAGGTCACAGTGATGACAGTCCAGTGGGTGAGGAGTTGATTTTCACTGTCATCTGCCCACCCTCACCTCAATCACGGTGTCCCCCAACCTTTTGTGTCTATCGCCATCCCTGTCTCTTGTCTTGTTTGTTCTGTCTGTCTACAATTGCTTCCTCACCTACCCAGCGTACCTCACCCAGACATTCTTACATCCCTTCCCCAAAGTTCCTCTCTCTCTACAAAAAAATGAGTACTTGTCCCACAAAAAAAAAAAATCATCCAGTACCTAGCTCTCCATTCAGCACACGTGTCTTCATGACACATTTGATTAGTTCCAATTGACTATACAACATAATTGTGTTGTGGTCACCTGTCTCTCTGGAGGTGACAGTCCAAATTCAGTTAATATTTTCCACACATGTTCACTTTACACTGTTAAAGAAATGGATAGCTATGGTTCTGTCCTAGCTCCCTCCTGCACATTCCTGCCCTGCTTTCCCATTGTGCTTCCCCTGCTTGCTCCCCATTTTACCACTGTCCTATCTACTCATTTCACCTCTTTAAGGCATTTTTGCAAGAAGGTGCATTGTTCCCCAGCACACAGCAATGGGGAATCGTGGCAATATATTTACATGTATTTAAAAGTAGTAGATACAACAGCAATGTATTTAAATGTATTTAAAAGTATTACAGTAAACTTTTAGTTTACTGGAACTCGAGCAACCGGAACTCTCAAGCAACCAATAAAAAAAAAATTAAAAGAAATACAGTACAATTTTCATGTGTCACACTTTCTGCTCCCCTCCCCCACAGAAACATACCTTGCATTTTTACAATTTTAGAGTTTTAAAAATGAAGATATGAATAAATTCCCTCTCTCCCCAAGTCAAACCAAGCAAATAGTATAGGGTACAGTATTAGTCAGGCCTACTTTTAATAGTAACTCTCAAGCAACCAGAAACTACAGTTATCCGGCTTCTACAAATCCCCATACGTGTACTGGTTAACCAAGAGTTTACTGTAGACACACCTGTATCTGAATCCAGTACCATCTGTCCCCAACAAGGAGAGTATCAGTGCATTAACACATGCTGCCACAGATTCAGTTAACCAGCAAGTGTATTTCATAGCTTCAGTACTAACTGTGAGACGTTAGCAATGCAGCTCGCATTTGTGTACTGCTTACTTATGTGCAGACGTGTGTCACATGCATATACACTTTGCTAACCATTACACAAATCCACTGCTCACCACACTATGCAGATGTACATATTATGCTGTATTACTGCTGTTTACTGTCCATTCTCTGTGTATGATATGAAATTACATGTTTAAACATTACAAACGGAGGGCTCTATCTAACAATATGTCACATATTTGCAATGCATCCATCTGTTCCACTCCCCCACACACTGCTAACCCGGTGTCTCAGTATTGTTTCTGCACATATATCAACTACAGTAAAAGAAATTATGGGGATGCAGTGGGTTTTGTTGGCAGACTTTAAGGATTCCCTGTAGGATGCACTGTCAGAAATGCTGGGTGGACAGATTTGTGTAGAGGGAGATGATTTTTCTGAGCAATAATACAAAATTATAATTGCCTAGACATAATAATGCCTTGCTGTGTCTAATTATGGTGGCTGCCTAAAAAGCAGTTACTAGAGACTGGAAATAAAAATCTAAACCAATTATATTAGAAGTAGTGAATATAGTAACACAGATAAAACTACTGGAACTGAGATCTTTAGAAAAGGTTAGGTGCAAACTACATAGGAAAAAAATGGGAATTATGGGAACAATACATACAGGGGAGGAATAAGGTGTAAAAGATGACAGGACTTAAAAGAGCTATGTAATGTTTGACTGAAAATGATTGGATAGATTAAAAAATATGTATAATGTTTGCAACTGGGAGTGTGTCAGTGTGGTCTGTAATGTAAAATGCTTGCAACTAGGATTGTGTGGGCGTGGTTTGTTTTCATTTATATAAATGTATGATTGCTTATGTTGTAAGTGATGGCTTAATAAAGATATTTCTTGTTTAGAAAAAGGGAGCAGGAATTGAAAAATGTATGTAATGTTGCTTAGGTTTTATGATATATAGCAATATATGTGAAGTATAATGTTTGTTAATTTGTTAATATAGTTTGATTACTTTTGTATAAATGTAAATTTGCCTATGTCACAAGTGATAATTCAATAAAGGTGTTTTAATAAAAAATATATATATAAATGTTAAAACATAAAAAATGCAATATCAAATGTGTGCTATGCAATGCACATCAATCTGGTAACATGCAGAAGTACAAGTAGTGACCCATATCAAACCTGTCGACCTCTTAGTGCAAGAAATCTGGAGAAAGCCTGACAAAATGGGGGGACAAGGGACCAAAATTAGGGACAGATTTTAAATATTGCTCTTATAAACTTCAAAAGTTGCTAGAGTAACAGGATTCATTTTAACATATATTTTCTGAAGGACATGATGTCTGAAACTCAAATGTATGTCACTATTTAGTCACTTAAATCCAAAGATCATTTCAGTGATTTGCCAGAAATCCACAAATGTTATGAGGAATAGATCAAAAATATGTCAAAAATCTAGACATCCTATGGAAATCTGTACAGTTGAGAAGTATGACCCATATGCCTAAAATTACTTAACTCCAAGCCTAGGGAAGAAATCAGCATGGACCATATCCACAAGGATATAGGTGACCTTCAACACACATGACCCTACCCATGTTGTTTTTGTCAAGGGTAGATCTTGCTCATTGAAACTTGTGGACTTCTTGGATACTGACCCCAATGACCTAGATGAGGGATAACAGGGCATACCGCCTATGTTGACTTAGTCAAGGCCTTTGACACTATCCCCCATTCATGTGTCACAGTGAAGATCTCCCATGTGGGAATTAAGCTCGACATTAGTACAGAGATAGGCAACTGGCTAACTGTCATAGCACACACTCTCACAGTTAAGGACTGTACCTTCAGCAATAGCCATTTACCATTAGAATACCATAGAGATCCATGCTGAGCACTCAACTGTTTGCAAACTACTTCCCCAAAGTCCAAGAAATGATAGATGGCCTAGAGTTTACCAAGTTTGTGGATGACTAGTTACTGGATGCACTAATAGAGTCCCTCAGTGATGGTAACATATTATGGAAGGGACTGCTGCACACAAATAATTGGTGCCATCTCACAGACTGAACTTTAAAGCATGCAATAGCTCATTATCCCCTTTGGCAATGAAGTACCCTGCTAATTATGATATACATAACACCTCTCTAACCTCAAACACAGTGTTGCGAGACTTGAGAATACATTTTGATAGCAATCTACACTTTCATCACTATAAGTCCATAGTGGTGACCCACAAATTCTGTATTGTGCACATCATACATATGAACATCACATCCAAGATGAGGGTGGTCATACCTCTGCTGTACTCTGCCCTTATCAGTCCATTAATAGGGTGCAATGCTCCCTTGTCTCTGTACCTCACCAGACACCTGCAGCAATTGGAGAAAACACAGGGCTTTTGCTGAGAGACACCAGAGGGTCCAAACATGACTTACATGGAAAAGCAGAAAGACCTGTCAGTGTACTCAGTATCATGCAGGTTGCTGAGAAGTGACCTATGCCTGCCCTACAGAGCAGTCTCGGACCCTGCCCTACTGGAAATGTTGGACATCTGTAAATCAAATGGGACAAGAATAACTTAACCCAGGGTTCTCAACCTAGCCTGTGACACAAACAGAACATGCTGGAGAGACAGATATATCCCCCAATGACTCACACTCCTCTGTAATAGGCTCCCACTGCATGTGAATCAGTGCTACTCAATGACCTTATTCAAGTGCAATCTTGACTACTGGTTGAGTGACACAAAGTCACCTCTGGGGTGGCATCTTTGTCCCTAATGGACAGGACCAGTTAATACTGGTCATAAAATCACTCTGCTAACAATGACCATCCAACTATATTCAGTAAGGGTACTTGTGTTTTTACACAGCTAGGCTTCTAAACACAATAGGGCCATTAGACTGCTAGCCTTCGATGAACACATGAAGCTATGTGTCTATGCAGGTCTCTCAACATTTTGTCTCCCACATGGCCTGCTGATATCATCTACTATAAGTTCACCTACAGTATTGTAAAAGTCAGACTCATGCAAGTCAGACTTGTGTTGTGGCACTTGTGAAATATACTGTGTTATGTAGTCTGTGTACATAGATAGGCAGAGGTTCTGCTCTCACTGCAGTTAACTGTGTGTGTGTCTAGCCAGAAGAGCATAAGTGTATATCCTATAGCTACTGCTCCAATCCCATGGATTGACAGTATTCTGATGCTTGCACATGCCTACACATCCATTTCATGTAGGCCACCCAACTTTTTCTCTCCAACATGCACTGCTGATGTCATCCACTATAACTTGGCCTACAACCATAAAAGTTATAGTTGTGCTGTGGTGCTTACGTAAAGTGTTAAGTTCTGTAGTCTGTGTACTTATATAGGTAAGGGTTCTGTTCTCACCCCAGTCAACTCTGTGTGTGTGTGTGTGTGTGTGTGTGTGTGTGTGTGTGTGTGTGTGTGTGTGTGTGTGTGTCTAACCAGAAGAGCAGAAGTGTGTATCCTCTTGTTACCACTCCAATGCCGTGCATTGATAGCAATTTGATGCTTGCATGCTTGCACATGCCTACATATCCATTTCATGCAGATCTCCCAACTTCTCCCCAACATGCACTGCTGATGTCATCCACTATAGGTTGGGCTGCAGCCGTGTAAATGTCAGACTTGTGCCATGGCACTTGCATAAAATGCTGTGTTCTGTAGCCTGTGTACTTACATAGGTGAGGGTTCTATTTTCAATGTAGTCAAGTGTGTGTGTGTGTGTGTGTGTGTGTGTGTGTGTGTGTGTGTGTGTGTGTGTGTGTGTGTGAGAGAGAGGGAGAGAGGGAGAGAGAGAGCGAGTCCAAGCTGCTGGGACACTGTTATATTCTCCTCAGACACTGCTGATGTCTTCAGCTATAAAATGTTTGTCTGACACACTCCAAGTTGGACTTGAGCTGCGGTGCATACATAAAAGACTGTGTATTTTGATAGTTAAGTGGTTTTGTTCTCACTGCAGTCAACTGTGGGTGTGTGAGCTGTTGCTTGATGTTACAGAGAGCATTTTACACCAGCATGTGGGGCACTGTTATATTCTCCTCAACATACACGGCTGATCTCATCAGCTATATCAGATTTTTGAATATGCAGTATTCCCACCACAGCAGGGTCAGAGAATGGCCTGAAGACCAGGCAGAGGTCACCTCATCATATACAATAAAGATTACAGTGACATGCCTTTTACTCTATCAACATACATCATGGCATGGTTTGTAGACTCTGTGTTGTGTTATTGAGAAAGCCCTGGGATGTCACCAGCTGCTACATGTGTCCGGTGAGGTACATGAACAAAGGAGCATTATACTCTATTAGTGTTGTGATGATGGTTGACTACAGTGCTGTTACAAAATCCTAAGATCTCAATATGATTTTGTGACTTTGTGCACAACATAGGCTTTCAATACCAGTGTGGAGACTTGGTGGCCAAAGTTCAGATTGCTATCTACATGTGTTCCCAGTGCTTGTGTCACTGGCTTTATGCATAACAAGACTGTTGTCAATGCTGTGATTAACATGGAATTCAACTTTTCTAAAGGACAACATTGCAAACACACATTTCTGGATTTATTTGAAGATTGTGTGCCTTTGTCACCATTCGGTTGTGTTTGTTACCTCCTCCTGTATTACATTATCTCCATTGGTGGACTCATTGATTGCACACAATATGCAAGAATCAGCAAACTTGGTAAGCCAAAGGCCATATATTTTAGCATGCACTGTTGAGAAATAAAGTTCAAACAGTGAAGGGCAAAGCACAGATCCTTGAGGTTTGCCAATGGTGACAGCTGTACTAGTACTAGTTCACATGATGTGTTCTGTCACTGAGACAATTAGTTGCCCATCAACTGATGTAAGAGTTAATCCCCAACCTGGAGGTTTTCTCAATGATACCTGCAGAGGGGATTGTGTCAAAACCCTAGGCCAGATCATGATAGGCAGTATGCACTGTCTTACCTTCATCCAGGCCTATCACATAGAATCAGTGGGATGTGACAACATCATAGGTCACCTATGGCCTGACTCAGCACATACACCTTCCTGGTATGGTTGAATACACAGGTCAACACCACCTCCACATGGTCTATGTTCCTATACAAGCTTGTATATCAACATGCATCCACCTGAGCTTGGGGGGAGAGCACTTGATGCATGCATGTTTAGAGACATCCTGACTCTCCCCAACTGTAAGCTATATCAACATGTCATTATGGACCGTTTCTACATGTACATTAGTAATACTCCAGGAGTGTGCAACAGACCTGTGTGAGTTGTTTATGCTACATCAAATTTGTTACATCTGATAGATGTCCTTAAAGAGGCCATGATAACAGTGTCATCTTGTGGAACTTGACCAGGAAAAGGCATTTGACACAAGTCCACATTGAGGTATTCAATCAACACTGGCATATATGGCCATAAATAGCTATAACATCAAGTGGGTAGACCAGTGTTGAAATGTGTGACATGGCCTATATCTCAGGTCCAGTGTTCAGGTCAGTACATAAGGGGTGTCTACAAGATCCTGCCCATTAGTTAAATGATGGACATCACAGATGACATACACATGCCATCTCCAATTAGATGCCTGAAGGACTACATATTGTAGACAATTATTGACTTCAGATGTGATATTAGTATAATATACACAGTATCAACACTTACCAAAATCTGTTGAAACAGCCATGACAGCACTTGCATTGACAAGAAACATGGAGGGATTCATTGAATCAGGAAGCTAACACACCACCCAAGTATAGTGTGGACATCACGCTCTATAATCAGACCAATAGGTATGTGACCCATGTCCTGAGGTAGATGGTAAGTGGTACATCCACCAGCCCATGGTCACAGTGCTGATTAATCCCTTGAATGTAACAAAAGTACTGGGTATGTGAAGTACATGCATATTAAAGGCTATAATACCTTCATGGTTCCCAGCCTTCATCAAATCAATAACTGTACAATGCACCCTTCTTCATGTACCTTGTGACACATTTTCCAGTGATGTGCAACTGAAGAGTACCACCCTTGTCTCAGTGAGCTGTCACACAGCTTATTGGTCATACCTAGGTATTCTTTCTGTGGAATATGCATGACTGTTTTATGGTGTGGAACACTAATCAAGCTGTTATACCAGATGCATGTGTGCTACTAGTTCGGTTTGTGCACACATACATGCATAGATGTTTGACAACATTAATGACGTATATCATTCATGACAGTGCAGATTGTACCATATATATATATATATATATATATAGAGAGAGAGAGAGAGAGAGAGATGCCATGCACAAGACAACTAGCCTGTATTTTCCATACTGTCGCTTACAGGTATAGCAATGTCCCTCCTAACACTTCTTGCATATATTACAGTGCCAAAACAGTGTGTGTGGTTACTCTCATAGAGTGTGGATGTATCATAATAATTTTTCAAGTGTCTGTGTGTGTGCAGACTCATCCCTTATCATTCCACATCATATATGTTATGTCAGAGGCATGGGATTGGTGGTGGTATTATTCTGATATTGTCCATGATTGTGGTTGGTTCTTGTAATGTTTTCCATGATCCTTTACCTGTGCCCATCTTGCTGGGGACCTTTGCTGAGACTACACTCATATTCAGGCAAATCAGCTTGCACAGCTTTACAATATGCAGCCTACCCCAATTGTATGCCAGATACTTGCTAGATGTCCTCTGCATTATTCAATAAGGATGCTTATCTCACACAGACATTCTCCCCATTAGTATATCACCTTGTGTGACAGTCACAGACAACATCTTTTCACTGTACAGTTCATACTATACCATATGGATATGTGCTTGGTGTTGCTGCTACAACCATCTTCCACTGACAATCCCTCCGATGCTGTACATGAAGGAACCATGCACCATCCCTGCTTCCTTGTGTTCATCCATACAATTCATCTGTGTGTCCCTATTCAATACACACACTTCTCCTGAATGATCATTTTACATGGCAGTACATGTCCTGTTACAGATAGTTAACACACTTTCAGTACATAATGCCAGTAATTGGCTATCACAATACTCAGCACTGTAGGTACACTGCCCTGCACTGTGTTTGGACCATATTCTTCACATTCATACCTCTTAAATTGCCAGATATTCCAAGGCTGTCCAGATGTTTTCCTTATCAAATTTGTGGCTTTCTGCCATATCACTGGGATGATCTCTGGACTGATCTGATTCAGTATATTACATATATTTGAGTGCACACCTCTCAGCTGTCCTGACTTGTGCAGAATATCCATTTTTTGTCTCATATTTATGAGCTTTTCTTCATAACATTTTTGCTTTATGGCAACTCATAGGCATGTCATTTGAGTTTCAAACTTAATGCTCTTAAGAAAGTAAATTCTAATGTACAACCTATTATTCTATCAACTTTCTAAGTTTGGAAGTGCAGTATTAAATAATCTGTCCCTATGTTGGGGCCTTTGTCCCCCCATTATGTGTGCCTTTGTCTCAAAGAGGATAACAAGCATGCTTGAGATTCACTCTACTACATTTCTATGTGACATCAATGGCAAATGTGTCCCTATTTCTGGTTAAATGTCCTCACATTATGTTGACCTTTGTGAAAATATGTTTCACTTACAGATGCACAACATTCTGTGAAGCCCTGGTGAACATTGCAGCATTCCATGCAAATCCATGGAATGTAGGTGCTCTAATTTATATGTACTTGTATCGGTATTTGCTTACATGGTTTCCTGGTTAGCAACACTGTTGCCAGCCATGAAACCTAACATAGGTGCACTGCGCAGCATTAATATGCATTATGTACTGCTGCTCACTGTTCACAATTGTGCAGACACGTAAACTCTGTGTAGGCTTCACATGGAGCCTACCCAGATTTTATTAATCCTGGGGGTCATGAAACCTAACTTAGGTGCACTGCGTGGCATTAATATGCATTAACTGCTGCTGTTCACTACTCACAATTGTGCAAACATGTAAACTCTATGTACGTTTCACATGGAGCCTACCCAGAGTTTATTGAATCCTGGGGGTCTCTTTCTAACATCTTAGACATTTTCTTAGGAGAATATATTTCTTAAAATCTTAGACTATCTAAAAGCTATATTCATTGAACTCAATATTAAGCATTCTAAAATTTTCAAGTACAAAAAAGAAAGGAAATTAATTTGTAAAGGACTTCAACCTGTTTTGATTTTAAAAAGAAAAAAATACACAGCTTACAAACAAGCCAAAAGATTTTAGTTTCTTATTTTTTAGAAGCAGAAGGAAAAAGTGCTATTGATAGTATGCACTTTTCTTTAATCTTATTTGTATTATATGGTGTTTCATTAGCATTACATGCACAGCAGTGTCACTTTCTGTCTTACAAGTAAATTAACTTAATTCTTCTTCAGCTAACTAGTTACTTGAATCTAAATCCGTAATGCCGGTAATTTAGCTACTGAAACCTTGCATGTCTTTGGGTTACACATCTTTTTCCTGCTGTTATTATATTATTCTGTGAGTCTCCATACTGAAGTATGCATACTTTTTCTACTGCTACTGAGAAGTGGGAATTGAATGTGACATTATCTTGCAGGAGGCAGGGGTGTGTGTTTTTACTGTTTGTTTTCTTGAGGAGCCTTGGCCATAGGCCACCATGCATTTTTTTTTTTCAGTTGCTTTAAATGAATATTCATTATATAACCTACTATAACAATCAACTGCTTTAAATGAAGGGTTAAACTAAGAAGTTAACATTAGTTTCTTGCCCAAATATGGAATTAATTTAATTACAGTTAAGCTTGGTGGAGCTGTTGGACTGCTGTGGACTTATTTAAAGATTAATGTGCCCTTTGCATGCCATACAAAAGTTGTTCTTGAGGAATAAGATGGTCTGGTAACTGATTTTTGAAAATGCATCATGCATTCGCCTGCCATCTTCTCTGGGACCCCCTAAATTGTCAGGTTCTTCATCCTCTTTTTATTCCACAAATATTAAACTCTGCTTAACATCCATGCATTCTGAATTGATTACAAACTTTGTTTATGACTCGTCCTTTTTTTAGTCTTTCATCTTTATTATAAAGTGATTCCTCAAAGTCATTATTTCACATTCCTCATTTTTGTAAAAAAAATTTTTCAAAACTTCCTTCTGCATTTTGCAGTTTTCTTATACAGAGTCTATTTTTAGGTAAATGCTATTCATCTTCCAAGGCAACTCTTGTATGGTTGTTGCAGACCTTCCTTCACTGAGCTGCCCAGAAAGAAGTTTTAGTACATCAAATTTAGCAGATTATTCAAATTATTCAGGGAAAGAATAAGCTGTAAAAAATTCCGTAGTTTTCACTTTTTGATGAAAATATATAATAACTATGGAATCAGAATATAGCAGAGTCTGTTTTATTCTTGATAAATTAAGTATCATATAGCAGAGCCTGTTTTATTCTTAA
Source organism: Protopterus annectens (assembly GCF_019279795.1). Taxonomy (NCBI): domain Eukaryota; kingdom Metazoa; phylum Chordata; order Ceratodontiformes; family Protopteridae; genus Protopterus; species Protopterus annectens. The sequence continues at coordinate 227,792,730 of NC_056739.1, forward strand.
TAAATTAAGTATCGTTGTCAAGTTGTTCTTCTTTACGCTTAAGAAGTTAAGATGATGAGTCATGAATAAGCGTCTGAAAGCTTGCTGATGACTTTCATGGGAGGTCTTGGTGAAATCCATCTTTGAGAATGACACCTAACAGTGGCTGGGAGCCAACATCTCGCATGCACCCTTTCACTGTAGTATAAGCAGGAAACCTGTCATGGTGGTGACAGAAGGATAGCACATGCCTGTACCCTCTGTGGCTTCAGTGCACTCCTAACACACACATTTCTTAAAAAAAGTAAGACTAGTGAAATAAAATAAAATTAATTTAAAAAGAAGGGAAACACATCAGTCAGGATGGTAGCCCAGCATTGCTCGACACTCACCTCTACTCATAGGTAGGTATTAGGCTATCGGCCGTAGGGCCTATACAAACCTAGCCATAATGATTCCCTGGCTATTGCTTCCCACAAATATTTACTTTCCTGTTCTTCTGTCTAGCAGGGCTACTGATGTGATCCCCGGGGTGAATTTCCTAACTCCCATCCAATCGTAAAAGTTCCTCTTGAAGAGGGCCATTGAGGCACTCTGCCTAGCATGTATGGGCAGACTATTGCAGAGTATGGGGAGTCTCTGGGTCAGGAACCTATCCCTCCAGCATGTTCTATTCATCATGATGACAACGTTAACATCCCTGGAATGTGTGGCTTGGAGGGATTGGGATTTCTTTAAGTGTAGCATGTCCAACAACTCTGGGTTTGACTTGGCCTTGTATGTTAGGTAGAGAACGCCTTTGAGTAGGGGCTATGCGACAGAGTATAGCTGGAGTTTCTTTAGATGATCAGTATAAGGCATCTGCTTTAAGCCTGTGATTCTTTTAGTGAGTTATTTCTGTGGCCTTTCTAGTTGTTGCAGATGTCTTGTGAGGAACACACCAAATGGGGCATTGTATTCTATAATGGGTCTAATGAGGGATGAGTACAGAGGGACAATGACCTCCTTTTATCTGGATGAAAAGCCCTTAGTGATGAGGTGTGCCATGTAGAAGGATTTTCTAACTGTTGTGGCTATGTGGTTATCAAAGGTGAAACCACTGTCCACCTGTGTCCCTAGGTCTCTTATCACGCTTTCAGTGTTTAGTGTACTGCCACTTATGTGGTAGTTCACAGGTAGGGTTTTTTTCCCAAAGGGGACAACTGTACATTTTTTAGCATTTAGCTTGAGCCTATGGCTCTTGCACCAGGCATCTGTTTCAATAAGGCCCTTTTGTAGTATATCCACATCATTTGGGGATTCAATAATGGCTCCCAGCTTGCAGTCATCTGCAAACTTTGTAAACCAGAGTCTCTTAGTGTTGGCCTGTACTTCAGAGAAGTAGATGCCAAACATAGCAACACTAAATCCACATATGCGGAGGCCCTTAACTGTAACCTGACCAAGCAACAAGGACCTCCGAAGCTGAAATGCAAACACCAATCACAACCAAAGTGTCACATAGCTCACAACACCAGTGTGCCACCCAGCAACAGCCGCTAAGGCAAGACAACGTACCTAACACTTTAGTCATAGGTGACTCTATAGTCAGCCACACTGATGTCCCACTCACCAGGTTGAACAAGGAGAAAATTATAGTGAGCTGCCTGTCGGGTTCCAGGATTTGCCACATAACTCATGCAGTCACGTCACTCTACAACAAGTACAAATATGACTCTGTCATTGTCCATGCTGCAGTGAATGACTTGAGACATACCTCTCTGGACTACATGAAAAGAGACATGGAAGAGCTCTCGGATCATGTGGCCCCAGGCAGGTATGACCTCAGCCCTGAGTAGTATCCTGCCTTCACCCAGAATGATACCAAAATATAAGGACAAAATGATTAACTTCAACAATTGGCTAAAGTTCTGGTGTCATTCAAAGGGCATCCGGTATCTGTCTGCCTGGGATGACATAATCAACACACCACGATGCTTTGCCAGAGATGGTCTGCACCTGTCGCCCCTGGGATTCAGGTTACTGGCTAAGGCTCTTGCCACCCCTATAGCGCCTTTTTTAGGCAAAGTTCAAAGGACAAAACCACCACCGTAACAGGTACAAGCATGCAAAATCTGAAGGTAATGCTACTCAATGCTAGAAGTTTAAACCTCAAAATGCACTCTCTTGAGGCACTCCTAAAAATGGAGAACATCGATATCTCTGCAGTAACTGAGACCTGGTTCAAGGCTCCAGAGAGCACCCCTGCAATACCAGGCTACAACACACTTTTTAGCCACCAAACCAGGATCGAAACACTAAAGGTGGAGGAGTGTCCATATTCACCAAGGATATTCACACCACCGGGTTAGACGCCCAACACAATGTGTCTGAAATTCTCCAGGTGCAACTAACACTAGGTAAGACTGCAATCCAAATTGTAGCTTGCTACAGATCCCCCACCATGCCCCAAGATTCTCACTACACCTTTCTAAACATACTGGAAAATGTTAATATACAACCAAACACCCTAATACTGGGTGATTTCAACTACCCTGCCATTAACTGGGAAAACTACTCGTGTGCCAACACCTTTGCCCAACGGTTCTTGGAATTCATAAATTCCAATGCCCTGGATCAACTAATCCATAGTCCCACCAGGGTCTCCAGTATCCTAGACCTGGTCATTACCAACATGGTAAATCGATGCTCCACACCTATGGTCACCCCCTCGTTGGTCAGGTCAGACCATAAGCTAATCACCCTTAACATCCACATCCCACCCCCACCCCCCAGTAAGGAAATGTCCATAAAAAACTTCCCCAAAGCCAACTTCATGCCACTCAAGTCAGAAGTTACAAACTTCATGACACCCATGCAGACGGGAACTGAAAGTTCTACTGCTGAGTCCTACACTAAGGCACTGTACGAGCACATCCACTCATGCATGAATCGTGCCATCCTAAATAGAACCAAGATGATCTCCTCCAAAAAAAGGAATCCAATCTGGTGGTCCCCTGCTATAAACAAACTTTACTACAAAAGGAAGAAACTGTTGCAGAAAAGAGGAAAATCCCAGGATGCAGAAAATTCCCTTACCAGCCTCAGTAAGAAGCTGAGATCTCTCATGAAATCCTCCAAAGCTAGTTACAAAAATAAAATTGACAAAGATTCCAAAGACAACCACAAGGCAGTCTATAACTATGTCAAGAATCTAAATGGCAATGCTCAGATCTGCTCTGAGCTACAACAGAATGGCATTAAATATACTGATCCCAAGGATATTGCCAATATCTGGCAGATCGATTCAGTGCCAACTTCACCCCCCTCTCACCCCTTAAATGGCCCATCTCAATACTGGTAATAATGTCCACACAGGCAAAAAGTGCACTCTCCAAAGCTAAGAGTACAGTATCCATGGGACCAGATGACTTCCCGGCTGTGTACTACATGAACTACAAAATGAACTGGCACCTCACCTAAGTGTCATATTTAATTATACACTCACCTCAGGTTTCGTGCCCACTGAGTGGTGTACCGCTACAGTTATCCCACTCCACAAGGGGGGATCCATCTTGGATCCCGGGAACTACCACCCCATCAGTCTGATGAGCCTGATCTGCAAGGCCATGGAATGCATTATCAGGGAACTTATAAACAAAGACATTGGCAACCTTAAAAAACTGGACTTCACCCAGTTTGGGTTTGTGAAGGGCCGATCTTGTCTCCTGAACCTGATTGACTTTTTCGAATCAGTCTCCAGAGCCGTGGATGAGGGTAAGGCAGTCCACACAGCCTATCTGTACCTCACCAAGGCCTTTGACAACATCCCCCACTCTGGAATCATAGATAAACTTACTAAGCTGGGCATTAATACCTACATCACTCGATGGGTTGCCAACTGGCTTACTGACAGAACCCACACTATAAAAGTAGCTGACTTCAAATCCAGCTCCAGACAAGTGACAAGTGGTGTATCTCAGGGTTCAGTCCTGGGACCTCTCTTTTTTGAATCCTGGATTCTTCCCCTTTTCAGCAACAGTTTCTTCCTTCTGTTGTACAGCTTGTTTATAGCAGGGGACCACCAGATTGACTTCCTTTTTTTAGAGGAGAGTGTCTTGGTTCTATTTGGGATGGCTCAGTCCATGCACAAGTGAATGTGCTTGTACAGCAGCTTAGTGTAGGATTCAGCAGTTGAACTTCCATTTCCCATCTGTATGGGTGTCAGAAGTTTGTTACTTCTGACTTGAGAAGCATGAAGTTGGCTTTGGAGAAGTTTTTTTACGGAAGTTTCCTTTAAGGGAGGTGGGGTGGGATGTGAATGTCAAGGGTGATCTGACCAACCAGGGGATGACCACTGGTGTGGAGCATCACTCTCCCATGTTGGTAATGACCAGGTCTAGAATATTGGTACCCCTGGTGGGACTATGAATTAGTTGCTCTAGGGCATTGGAATTTATGAATTCCAAGAACTGCTGAGGAAAGGTGTTGGTACAGGAGTTTTCCCAGTTGATGGCAGGGTAGTTGAAATCACCCAGTATTAAGGTGATGGTTATAGCCACCTGGAAGAGTGGAATGAATGTATGAATAACCGGATAATTGCACAAAATAAATATCAATAAAAATAATTACAGCATAAATGAGTATTTTCAAAAACTGACAAAGTTAAGTCCAGACTTTATCTGATTTTATCCAGAAAGTGTTACCCCTACATGAAATAGGTTTTGGCAAAATCAGGACTTTTATTATTATCATTTTTACACCATCAGATCATAATATTAGGCATATTCGTTTTGTTTTATTAAAAATTGTATTAAAATATTTACTGGAATATATTATCTATTGTAGCTCGATTCTCAGTTCAAGAAAATATATTGATCCAAACCACCAAAAACACAATGTTTAGATTTATACATTTAGCCTCCTCTATAGAGCACCATTACATTTCCAGTCAAAGGGCAAAATGTCTTCAATGTCAGTGTAATCTGGCTCCACCCTTGTGGAATTCTGTCCTTATTGAAATTACCTGTATAGATAATCTTCCTCACTTTAAGACAAATTAAATGAACTAACAAAGAAACACAAATGCAAATGTTTCAAGCATTCTTGTTAACTATTGGTCCATTCTAACTACCAGCTGATCAACCATACCAAACTGAACTTTTATAGTAATTCTGTAGAAATGTGAAATGTGTAAATGCTGTATACAGACATCTGTTCTTGCTTCCATGATTTTTCCGGGAAAGCTTTTCTTAGGAAATATATTTCTTAAAATCTTAGAATTGCAATTCAACTGTTTAAAATATTTGATTTTAAAAAGAAAAAATACACAGCTTACAAACAAGCCAAAAGATTTTAGTTTCTTATTTTTTAGAAGCAGAAGGAAAAAGTGCTAGCTTGATAGTATGCACTTTTCTTTAATCTTATTTGTATTATATGGTGTTTCATTAAGCATTACATGCACAGCAGTGTCACTTTCTGTCTTACAAGTAAATTAACTTAATTCTTCTTCAGCTAACTAGTTACTTGAATCTAAATCCGTAATGCCCATTGAATTTAGCTACTGAAACCTTGCATGTCTTTGGGTTACATCTTTTTTCCTGCTGTTATTATATTATTCTGTGAGTCTCCATACTGAAGTATGCATACTTTTTCTACTGCTACTGAGAAGTGGGAATTGAATGTGACATTATCTTGCAGGAGGCAGGGGTGTGTGTTTTTACTGTTTGTTTTCTTGCGGAGCCTTGGCCATAGGCCACCACTGCATTTTTTTTCAGTTGCTTTAAATGAATATTCATTATATAACCTACTATAACAATCAACTGCTTTAAATGAAGGGTTAAACTAAGAAGTTAACATTAGTTTCTTGCCCAAATATGGAATTAATTTAATTACAGTTAAGCTTTCTGGTGGAGCTGTTGGACTGCTGTGGACTTATTTAAAGATTAATATTGCCTCTTTGCATGCCATACAAAAAGTTGTTCTTGAGGAATAAGATGGTCTGGTAACTGATTTTTGAAAATGCATCATGCATTAAGCCTGCCATCTTCTCTGGGACCCCCTAAATTGTCAGGTTCTTCATCCTCTTTTTATTCCACAAATATTAAACTCTGCTTAACATCCATGCATTCTGAATTGATTACAAACTTTGTTTATGACTCGTCCTTTTTTTAGTCTTTCATCTTTATTATAAAGTGATTCCTCAAAGTCATTATTTTACATTCCTCATTTTTGTAAAAAAAATTTTTCAAAACTTCCTTCTGCATTTTGCAGTTTTCTTATACAGAGTCTATTTTTAGGTAAATGCTATTCATCTTCCAAGGCAACTCTTGTATGGTTGTTGCAGACCTTCCTTCACTGAGCTGCCCAGAAAGAAGTTTTAGTACATCAAATTTAGCAGATTATTCAAATTATTCAGGAAAGAATAAGCTGTAAAAAATTCCGTAGTTTTCACTTTTTGATGAAAATATATAATAACTATGGAATCAGAATATAGCAGAGTCTGTTTTATTCTTGATAAATTAAGTATCATATAGCAGAGCCTGTTTTATTCTTAATAAATTAAGTATCGTTGTCAAGTTGTTCTTCTTTAGCTTAAGTTAAGATGATGAGTCATGAATAAGCGTCTGAAAGCTTGCTGATGACTTTCATGGGAGGTCTTGGTGAAATCCATCTTTGAGAATGACACCTAACAGTGGCTGGGAGCCAACATCTCGCATGCACCCTTTCACTGTAGTATAAGCAGGAAACCTGTCATGGTGGTGACAGAAGGATAGCACATGCCTGTACCCTCTGTGGCTTCAGTGCACTCCTAACACACACATTTCTTAAAAAAAGTAAGACTAGTGAAATAAAATAAAATTAATTTAAAAAGAAGGGAAACACATCAGTCAGGATGGTAGCCCAGCATTGCTCGACACTCACCTCTACTCATAGGTAGGTATTAGGCTATCGGCCGTAGGGCCTATACAAACCTAGCCATAATGATTCCCTGGCTATTGCTTCCCACAAATATTTACTTTCCTGCTCTTCTGTCTAGCAGGGCTACTGATGTGATCCCCGGGGTGAATTTCCTAACTCCCATCCAATCGTAAAAGTTCCTCTTGAAGAGGGCCATTGAGGCACTCTGCCTAGCATGTATGGGCAGACTATTGCCAGAGTATGGGAGTCTCTGGGTCAGGAACCTATCCCTCCAGCATGTTCTATTCATCATGATGACAACGTTAACATCCCTGGAATGTGTGGCTTGGAGGGATTGGGATTTCTTTAAGTGTAGCATGTCCAACAACTCTGGGTTTGACTTGGCCTTGTATGTTAGGTAGAGAGCAGCCTTTGAGTAGGGGCTATGCAACAGAGTATAGCTGGAGTTTCTTTAGATGATCAGTATAAGGCATCTGCTTTAAGCCTGTGATTCTTTTAGTGAGTTATTTCTGTGGCCTTTCTAGTTGTTGCAGATGTCTTGTGAGGAACACACCAAATGGGGCATTGTATTCTATAATGGGTCTAATGAGGGATGAGTACAGAGGGACAATGACCTCCTTTTATCTGGATGAAAAGCCCTTAGTGATGAGGTGTGCCATGTAGAAGGATTTTCTAACTGTTGTGGCTATGTGGTTATCAAAGGTGAAACCACTGTCCACCTGTGTCCCTAGGTCTCTTATCACGCTTTCAGTGTTTAGTGTACTGCCACTTATGTGGTAGTTCACAGAGTAGGGTTTTTTCCCAAAGGGACAACTGTACATTTTTAGCATTTAGCTTGAGCTAATGGCTCTTGCACCAGGCATCTGTTTCAATAAGGCCCTTTTGTAGTATATCCACATCATTTGGGGATTCAATAATGGCTCCCAGCTTGCAGTCATCTGCAAACTTTGTAAACCAGAGTCTCTTAGTGTTGGCCTGTACTTCAGAGAAGTAGATGCCAAACATAGCAACACTAAATCCACATATCACGGAGGCCCTTAACTGTAACCTGACCAAGCAACAAGGACCTCCGCAGCTGAAATGCAAACACCAATCACAACCAAAGTGTCACATAGCTCACAACACCAGTGTGCCACCCAGCAACAGCAGCTAAGGCAAGACAACGTACCTAACACTTTAGTCATAGGTGACTCTATAGTCAGCCACACTGATGTCCCACTCACCAGGTTGAACAAGGAGAAAATTATAGTGAGCTGCCTGTCGGGTTCCAGGATTTGCCACATAACTCATGCAGTCACGTCACTCTACAACAAGTACAAATATGACTCTGTCATTGTCCATGCTGCAGTGAATGACTTGAGACATACCTCTCTGGACTACATGAAAAGAGACATGGAAGAGCTCTCGGATCATGTGGCCCCAGGCAGGTATGACCTCAGCCCTGAGTAGTATCCTGCCTTCACCCAGAATGATACCAAAATATAAGGACAAAATGATTAACTTCAACAATTGGCTAAAGTTCTGGTGTCATTCAAAGGGCATCCGGTATCTGTCTGCCTGGGATGACATAATCAACACACCACGATGCTTTGCCAGCTTTTCAAATATTCTTGAGCAATGTTAAATGTAGATAAAGACACTTACGCTTTAGAAACAGAAACTAGAAAAATATGTCAGTGTGGACCTGAACAAAGAATAAGGGGAAAATAAGCCCACAAATAAAATTATTGCTAAACAAAAATGTGGATAAGCCTACATATATAGAGTGTGAGACAAAAGACCATACAAATAAAGCAAGTGTCAAAGAAACAAATATGCTAGTAATGGCAGAGTTTTAATTCAGGTCAGCAGTTAATGGAATGCCTTTTATCAGATACTCCTGACTTTAAGAAGTCATCAAAAATAAAATGCCAAGACAGCAGATGTAAGAAATGCTCTGAAATATATAGGAAATACTACAAGACTTATTGCTGAAACACCCAAGACAGAATCTTGAGACAGCACAACAGGTTCACGATTACCTTTGAATACCTGGTTTTATTAACCTAGCTTCAACTTCTTGTCATCTAACAAAAATTAAACACTGTAGCAACAGGCTATTATAGTCACCTCATTATGTCTAGCTAATCCGAAACAGTTCTATTCTTGTGACCTTTTTCATCTTGCACCTGCCAATCATGTACCCTTCAATCACCTGAATGTTTCATTCATTCCTTATAGGTCATAGCAGGTTATGAAACAGCATCATCCAGGCAGTAATTATAATTACTATTCAGCTAATCCACATTACCTCTCATGGCAACCTCTTATATAAGGACCTCCCACAACAGTCCCACTAACTTGTGCACGTTTCTGTGCATGAATTAAATCCTGCCTATTCCATGGACCTATACTATATGTCTCATCCTAAAATGTTGCAACAACGCCTATCTCTAATATCAACTATAAAGGAAGTTGGCCTGCCTACCTCCACCAGAACAGATGAAGTGGCATTGTTCACTCTTTACAACCCTTCTAAGCAAGCTTTTCAAGAGCCCAGATTGTTAGTTGAGCATCAGTTGCTTTTGTTGTGTTCCAGCTTCAGTCCTATTTGCCATTGTGAAGATGGGTGAAGGCTGCCAGCCTAGCCAGATATAATTTTGTAGATAATTCTGTCATCTGTAAATATTAATATAAGCCACAGGCTTGTTCTCTTAAATGGAAGAAAATGGTGTTAAATGTGGAACTGCAAAAATGTAACAACAGTGCACTCTGCTGTAGGAAAACTGATAAGTCAAGCATGGTATAATTGTTTGATCACAAAAACCAGAGCCGAGATGTCTGGATGAAGGAATTCTTGCTTTTGTTTTGAGACCAGAGTTAATTGCTAGAATTTGCATGTATAATGTATTTTATTGATGTAGCTTCCTGACCAGGTGCAATATCAAAGGGGCTGTTAAACTCTGAGCTTCTGTTAGCCCACGAAACAAAAAATAATGATGTAATCTGAAATGAGTCACTGGTACTGTGTTATCAATTTAAGGACAGAGAGACTCAGAGCATTTTGCATTTGTCTTGAGAACATCTAACATCACCAGCACTCTGCCTATGCTATATATTTCGGTTTATTTTAGAACTGTGTTTTCTCTTAGATGTAGCTAGGAAATAGGAAGATTAGATTAAGTTTTTTTTTGTATTGATGTCAGAACTTTTCTACTGTATTATTTTAAGCATTTCTCTGTGATCTCTGAACTCTTGACTAGCACTGTGCAGTAAGAAGTATTGTCTTGTTTTTTATTATTTATTATTAAGTATTTTTAAACCTTTCAACTGTGGCTGTTTTATGTAGAGAAAATTTAAGCTCTAGAGTGCATTGCACGTATATAGTGATACTGTCTAAGTGACTCCAATAAACTTTGTTGTTCTGTCACACGTACCATTTGGATAATGATATTGCACAGTAATAACTGGACACCCTTTAGTAAAGACCTTTTTAGTAGCTCATAAATATTAGTGGGTGGTAGCAGCTGGTACTACCTCTTAGACTGGGCAGAAAGGGGGCATAGCTGGAGAATCTGTGCCAGCCTTTCCCAGGAATGTCTGTGTGCTTGTATATAACTCACATCTCAAAGTGTGTGTGTGTCAGTTACTTGGGTAAGGACACAAAGCACTGGTTGGACAGAGAGGGTGCAGGAGGTTTTAGATTACCCACTAGGCTGAGATCTGGACCCTATAGCTGTGTCAGTAGGAAGTCTTATTGGGGATTTGGAGAAAAAGGGAGAAACCAGCCCAAGACTGACTGTGATTTCTGTGTGTCTTAAGGGAAAGTGTACTTTACTGTGTGTGTATTTGCTATCATCCCCTATATGGACACCTCTCACTGGTGTTAGTGGTGAGGATTGAGGCTCCTTGAATGATGGGCCAGTGCACGGGCATCACAGCCATTATGTAGGCTCTTAACCCCAACTAATTTTCGCAGAAGAAGTGAATATTATCTCTTCCATGATCTACCTATTTTATCATTCTAGCACTTCCAAAATAACTAGCATAATCTGTCTTTTTTATAATGTACTTTGTGACACTGTCTAAGAAAGGTTACATACTGCCCCTGGCAATCTAATCTACAAACTTTAAATTGAACCAATCATAATCATAAAGATGTGGTAGGGTTACCTCATCCCATAATCTTTTATGTGGTGGGAAAAAAATCAGAAGTCATAGATTCTTTCTGCAGTGGGCGTGGGGTACACCCAACAACCTCAAATTACTTCTTTTCAGTAGCAAACATATATTTGCTTGCCAAAATTTAGAATGAATATTTAAAAATAATGTGCATGTCTAAAAATATGAAATAATGACAGATAAGCTGAGTGAATTTTGCCCTAGCTGCAGTATGATGACAATGGATAAAACATATAAGAAAACAAATGAAGGAAAACTAACAAGATCAAAAATTTTTGAATGGAGTGTAAAACTGCTGTTAAAACTATAAATTATGCCCCAATGCTTAAGTAATTGCCGTTAGTTTTTAAACCATCTACATAACAGAAAATGCCAGGCTAAAGGCAATCATGGCTTCTTTGCTATAGACAGTCATAGAGGTTTTGTAACTGGACACCTCTGAAATGTGTCCTTGAGAGACCCCTGCTTGATCCAGTATTATTTTCTTTCTGCTATCTGTACTTTTTTTCCCCTCACATTTAACTTACCACTTCAACATGTAAATATGTTCACAACATTCTTCTCTGCAGAGAAATGAGTCATAGTCTTCTAATAAGGAGGTGGCAAGTCATCTGATGACAATCTGAAGCTGGCAGCTTACAGTACAGTTGGACATCAAGTTCAAGTCAGTATCAAGAACAAAGGGACTGTCTCTAGGCCTTAGCGATGTCCTTGTACATTTTCAGAAAAAAGGGTTTTTTTAAGAGCTCTGAGAAAATAAATCAGGTTACATTGTATATGTTCGACAATGGAGCACTTTTTGAATGGTTTGTTACATGTATCTAGTTCAGTTATGGAGAACCATCCTATAAGCCAAGGTACTGGTCCTCTCTTTGATGTATTTGTAAATGAAAGATCTACACAAGTGACTGATCCCTTTATTGCTGTGAGTCAAACATTAAATGCAATTCCCACAGATAAAAGGGAAATGTGTGACAAATTTGAAAGACTATTAGAAAAGGAAACAAAAACATATTTTAATATATTGGGACTGCAACGATATATAGACCTTAAAATAACACCTAGGGGTCTGCGGTTCATAAAAAGTCCCACTATGCCTTTTGACTTGAGTTGCCCTACAGAGAAACAGTTTAGAGAATGTTGGGTTAATGCTTCACATAAATGTGTGACAGAGTAGTTACATATCCTTCTGGAGAGGGATCAAGTGAAGCAAAGGAAACTGAAGCAAGAATTAGCTACCCTGTCTCATACAATCAGTACTTCTCTGGGGGCACAGAACATTAATAACTTTTTGGAGAAAATTAACAAAAAATTGTCTGCTTTAAAATTGGACTTAATAGAATATAAAAAGATCAAATTGATAAGAGACATTAATGATTATAAAGAAGGGCATGTGTTTGTGCCTTCGTCCAATCTGAAGCCAAGGAGTCAACAGTGTCATCATGTAAGTTTCTAAAAGGCTTCCTCTGCTTCTTTCATGTCGTCGGAGGGAACCAGTTACTGTGGAATAGATGAAAATGAGGAATTTCCAGATATGTCGCAAATGCAATGCCCGGAAGAACACAGACGAGAATTTAGGAGCCATGGGGAGCAGAACCAGTATCAGCAAGGACAGAAAAGGGGTAAAAACAATGGATATAATAAAAATAATACAAATGAAGGCCAAAGAAGGGAATTAGAATATGGAAAAAGTAACAGACAACAGTACAATAAAAGATTTAGACGTTAGTGATAACGAGGTATGTACTGTACCTAATTTAGTGCTTAATTTATCGAGCTGTGGCTTAACAGAACAGCAAATAGCAGTTTTAAATCATGGACTTAAATTTGTGCCCACTGTTATACCAAGGGCCCATGTAGTGAAACAAGAAATGTTTAGATTTGTTCGTAAGCTGTATTTAAGAAATCATTTTGCCATGCAAACAAGTAAAACTAATGCTGAAACTAATGACATGGTTCAAGTAGTGAGTGAGTCCGAGGATAGTTTTTATTCTTGTTGTGAGGAAATGAAAGAAATGTTTGTTATTAATAAAAATGGAACTGAAAGAATGGATTGAAATGCATATTGACCACCCTCCATGACCCAGGACCACCACTCCACCTTTCTGGAGACACTGGAAAACATGAAGGTCCTACCGAACACCCTGATATTGGGCAATTTCAATTACCCTACCATTCACTGGGAAAACTACTCGAGTACAAATTCCCAGGCCCAGCCCTTCCTGGAATTCATCAACTCAAATGCCCTGGATCAGCTGGTAAACTCCCCTACCAGAAGTGAAAACATATTGGACCTGGTCATCACCAACATGGGCGACAGGTGTTCCACACCAGAGGTCAACCCATCACAAGATCAGACCATAAACTAATCACTCTCGATGTCCACACCCCACCACCATCCCCAACTAAAGAAACCACATAAAAAACTTTTCTAAAGCAAACTTCACCTTACTTAAGACAGAGGTGGTAAGTTTCACAGCCCCCACGCTAAAGGATAAGGCTGCCCAAGATGCAGAAACCTTTACAAATGCACTCTATGAGCACCTACAGGATGCATGGATCGTGCCATCCCTAGCAAAACCAAGACTCGCTCCTCTAAGAGAAGGAAACCAGTTTGGTGAACCCCTGCAATAAAAAGGCTATACAATAGAAGGAGGAAACTAGTTCAGAAAAAAAGCAAATTCCAAGAAGGAAAGACATTCCTGATCAGTATCAGTAAGAAACTAAGGTCCCTCATGAAATCATACAAGGCTAACTTCGAAAGAAAAATAGCCAAGGATTCAAAAGATAACCAAAAAGCCTTCTTTAGCTATGTTATGAATCTAAGTGGCAACTGTCAGATATGCTCTGAACTAGTGCAAAATAGCACAAAATATACTGAAACTACTGATATTGCCAACATCCTGGCAGATAGATTCAGTGCTAACTTCCCCTTAGCTGATTTCAAAATGCCAA
>NC_056739.1:227807224-227907712 GCF_019279795.1 Protopterus annectens
TATGTTAAAACAATAAACCTGTTTAAAAAAAAAAAGATAGGGTGTTGTATAATATCAACCTGCAAGTGTTGACAACAGTCATTATTGGTGGCACCGCATCAGAACACTGCCGGGTATGGTCTGCAGGTCCATGAACCATTGTCAATGTAGATGTTAGCAGTACAGATGTACAAGACAGTACGGATGTTTGGCTACAGATGCCTGTGTATGTCACAGGAGTGTTCTACTAGTGGCCTGTTGACAGACTCAGAACTACCAAAGGTGCTACAGTGACATGTGCATATCACACGGTGTAAGCTACAGTAAACCATGGTTAATGTGTTGTACTCCATCTGCATTGTAGCCCATACCACACAGACAAATGTAAGCCATCTGTGTATGTGAGGATGTGAATGGCCATGACCTATGGGCAATTGTTGTCACAGTGTTGTGAACAACATACAGAATGGGCTGTGTGTGTGATGTGTGTGACATATGTGCATATTCTAGTGGATGATATCAGCAATGACACCACTAGGGGAATACCCCCGTACCCATTAAGAAACACCTAGGCTGTGGTCAACAGTATGGACACTGTGTTAGGGATGGTGTAGTGTAGTACACCTCCCTGAGCTGGAGACATCTCCCTGGCCCTTTAGGTAGTCATCCGAGGTACCCATGACATGAAAGGGTGGTATCCATGAGCACAGAGATCATTGGACAGGCATACACAGCATCTGTGTGACCAATATTGGAATACACATCACCCTCCAGGGGTAGGGCCCATTCTTGGATGGCCGATACCAGCATCCACAATACTCACCTCCAGTATGCAGCATGCTATCCACCTTGCATACAGACATATGCCACACTATGCTGTTAGACATGCTACATATCGATAGCCTGATCTGAAAGACATACCTCATGGACAACCACCATCCTACGACTAGGATGGCCTCATGCTGGACAGATCCCTGTGCCATACCTGTGACATACTCCCACCATACCATGCAGCCCTGTCCACATAGCTGCACATATCATCCCTGTCATACATGGTGTGATGGCCGTATGGTAGATGTAGTATCATCTATCTGGATCAGTAATGTGTCACTGATGCCCCTCGTGGTGGCGTAATGGGTGTCAGATACAGCTAGGAAACCCAGCCCGTACATGCTATAGCCAATAACCTTACCTGCGAATGATGTGCGACTAGCCATTGTCCCATGTCTATCACATGTGCAACACAGGTGATCCGTGGCAGGATGTTGAACAGCTGTACAGTGCAGTGTAGATGTCTATGGAAAAACAGATGCATGTACAGGTTTCCATGCGTACTTGGTGCATTGTCACTGCCCAAGTCCAGTAAGGCTGTGTCTGTGTTGATATGTGACATATCCACAGCATCAAGGTCAACAGCATTACCGTGGATACATCAGGCATGAGTAGATAGGTAAGAACACCAGTGCAGGCAAACAGACATGCCCACATGGAGACTGAAGTCACATGCAGTAGGAACACTAATGAGGTGACACACATATATGGGGATGATATCCAATGCATACTGGGTGTTACATGTGTGTGACACATACATGCCAGTCATGTTAGTGTCATGTTGATTTGCAAAGATAACTGTGCGAATGTACTAGAATGTATGTGCAGCAGTATCACTGTACATGTCTGTAAATGTGACCTGTCACCTTCATCATGTCTTACAGATAATGCTGCATACATGCCTACCAGCATATAGCCGACAGGAGGATGATGTCATAATCCCGTACCTCCATGAGAACTATGAGGTGTTATTTAGCCACGTGCAACAGCATGCACAGCAGCGGGATGACCTGTGGCAGGATCTTCGCAGGAGGGTCAACAAAGTGGGCAGCCACAACCGCACCTTCCAGCAGGTGCGCAGACACTGCATGGACCTGATACGTCATGCAAAACAGCGTGCCACTGCAATCGCCAGGGAACAAGGTGGAACGGGTGGTGGGCCACCAACCCAGCCTCCACTCTCACACACAGAGAAGCTACTGGTCAGTCTGGGAGCACCCTTGGAACAGCCTCCACAAACACTAGCTGCCATCGTGGAGGTGGGTGTCTCCAACCAATAAGCCTGGAGTTGCCTGGTAAGTCAGTACTGAACATATGGCCAGTATATCCCACGTACGTGCATGTGTCAGTGCACATCATGTAATGTAACAACATATGCAAGGTATGTGGACACACATGCTTTATGCCACCCTGTGTATGCACCATACCTCTGAACTGTATGGGTATTTGCAGGATGTCCAGATGTCTGCCTCATATTGTCTGTGTGTTCCCCTTAATATCTGTCCCTTTCTGGCAAATAGCTGAGGAATGGAGTCATTAAATGATGACATAGAGTTGTGTTTATGACTGCACATTCCGTGTCAAACCCATGTGCATGCAAACCTATAGGTCAATCAAATTTCTAAGTTAGTAAGAGCAATATGTCACAGTTGTCCCTATATGTCCCCCATCATAGTAGACTTTGTCCACATTTATTGTTCTAAGAGGTTCAGAGGTATGGTATGCACACATGTGCTGACTATATGCTACTGTACAGGTGAATGTGTTAACCTGCACTGTGCACCCTGTGGCTGTCATACAGTCATGGATAATGTTCATACTGCTGTGTCACCCTATACAGGTACCTCTGGTGTGCCGCACAGACAAGAGTCTGTTGCAGGTGAGACTATCATCAGTATCAAGCATGTCAAAGCATAGGTCTATTCGCCATGTGGCCAGTTAATACATGGATACACAGGTCACATCACCCATCATCCACACAGGCCACCCATGTGCAATATATACAACTGAAATGATACACAGACATGAAACTACAGTATTTGTCATTGCTACATGTGTGTCCAGCTGTGCATACAACGGTGGAGGTGTTCTACAATGGAGGCATATGTACTATACAGTGGAACAAAATGTGTGGTACACAAACCAGTACTGCACAGTGAGCAGTGATATGGGCAGACCACAGGCGTCACCATTGTGTTATATGCCCCTGCAATGGTTTCACACATTGTGATGTTCCATCCGAAATGTCTCAGATATGTAACGTTTTGGTTGTAATATTGTCACAATTCCCCATAACCCATACCCCACATACCACACATACACCTGTTGTCTGCATAGCCCTGTGGATGGTGACATAACCAACATCTATGGGTGTATGTCATATGGGACAACACAGACATGTGTGATAGACGGCCATCACATACATGACCAACACATGTGCACACACGGCCATGGGGGATGGCCTGAGACACATAGCCTCACAGAAGACAGGATGTGGATACACCCTGTCCCACTTTGTCCACACATGGTCCAAGTACAGCTGTACTAGACCGATTGTACAGGTGATGTGGTATGCTGCACATCATAAATGCCTGTGCACAGCTAGTGGAGGTGTCAGTGACATGTGCCTCATAAGATGTGTTGAACATGATATCTGTGTCATAGCATGACAGTAGTCACCTTCACAGATTCCACTGACAGTGACACCAGGCCACAGAAACTGTACTTCCCCCCTGCTGTAGGACATCACTGTTAGCTGTGCACCTTGTGTGGGTGGTACATCAATGTCATGTGTGAAATGGTGACATGACAGGTCCGCTATGTGTGGACATGGTTGCCAGGCAGCTAACACTCTGTAGTCATCATGCAGGGGTGTCATCTGTATGTCCTCAAGTGACCTGTCACATGACACAGCATGGTTGGGTGTGTATACACCTCAGCATCGTAGGTCACAATCCACAAGTATGTCATGGGTATGCATGCAGTTCTGGATATGCAATGTGTACATAACATGCACTGTTTAGAAATATAGATGCCTCATGATGCCATGCAATGGCACAGTGTCTGTACATTTATTTATTTATTTTATTTATTTATTTAACATTTGTTGACTGGGAAAGTCCGACTAGGTTCCACAGATCCTGTTTTTAGTGGAGGCCTGGGGAGAAATGCTCCAGAAGCATGTCTTTGGAACATGGGAGATGTTGATGTGATTACATCACACTGTACAGCAATGTAGACGACTCAGTCCCCTACCATGCCCATGCACATTTGCTCAACATGCATTCTATCTATAGGGCATATGGACAACACTGCAATGTGATAGTCAGTACGATGCTGTACATGTGACAGGACACCATTGTGTCAGGCATGCATGCATGTTAATGCACATGTCAGCAGATTACATGTCAAGGTCATGTCAGCCATGAGTACTGTTATCCTGCTCTGGTCCTCATGGTGTATCACAGGGATGCATGCATACTACCATGATTGTGTGAATTGCATGGATAATGATATGACACCTGCCTGTTGAAGTGTGCATTCCAGGGGGTATGCTTACAAACACTATTGATGTCTGAGCTGCATGCTGTCAGCTGTATCACAAGCATGCTGCATGCCATCTGTCATCTCACATGCATGGTGTGTCAGTGTGTGTGTGTCAGTGTGTGTGTCAGTGTGTGTGTGTCAGTGTGTGTGTGTCAGTGTGTGTGTGTGTGTGTGTGTGTGTGTGTGTGTGTGTGTGTGTGTGTGTGTGTGTGTGTCTGTCTATTGTAATTTAGAGTCTTTCTTTGCATTCACAGGTGATGTAGGTGTGTTACCCTCCTGCAGTCCATCTGATAGTGTCCCCACAGATGCTAGCAGTGATGAACATATGCACGAGGTACAGGCAGGGATGTCAGGGGCAGAATCTGTGCCAACGGTTGCCATCCCAGCTATGTCCCCCTATTCCCCGCACACAGTTCAGCTGCCAACACATACCACATCTACAGTGGCCATAGAGGAAGGACAGTCAGTGTTTGCTAGCGTTGAACAGGAATGTGTGGTGGCTACAGAAGGTGTGTCTCCACACCATGGTGGCAGTATTCTGACTGCAGATGTGCCACACAGGCATGTGGCTGGTGCTGCTTGTAGGAGGACCTCTGGCAGACATGCACCTGCAGGACATAGCGCAGCAGCTGGGATCACCAGACGCATGTTCCAGACTGTAATGGTGGCACAGGCACGTGCCGAACAGCAGAACAGAGAAGGGCAGAGGCTGCACAGGGCTGCTATCAGTACCCTAAACAACAACATCCAGGCATTGGCAGGTGTTCAACAGCAGCTTGCTGATGTTCTGGACAGACGATTGGGTGACATGGTCAGAATCCTTAACCGTGGCATGGCAATCCGCGAGCGTGAGCTGTCTGTGCTGGAACATCTGGTAGGGGTGAGGCATAGGACACATGGACGTAGGCCATCTACAGCACCTATTGCAGGTCAATGTGAGCATGCCACCTCACATGGCTGCTCCCATAGTGCCGGTAGTAGTAGCAGTGCAGCTGGTGCTGCAATGTCCACACCAGGTCACAGCAGGCCACATGGACGTGGCCCTGGACATTCCCGGTGGGGACACGGTTCCAGTGGCCATGTGTCATTGGACAGTAGCCATTCTATACCTCTGACTGGTAGTGCCCGTGCAACCCCTAGCAGACACAGGACACGTGGCCATGTCCAGTCACAGTGAGCTGTACAACCTGGTCTGTACAATCTGGAGCTGTCCATAATACCCTTGTGTAGGCCTCACAAATGACAGAACTGTGTGCACACATGCACGCACACAGCAAGCACAACTGTAGGGCTCCACAACACCCAAATGCATACGGAACAGACATGTCCATTCAAATCACTGGCCCTTACCTGCACACATGATGTCATCCATTGATGCAGCCTATGCCCCTGGCAAACAGTATCACCCTGTGCATATGATGAAGCCTGTGCCACATCCCTGTCATCCCCACCATCGGTGCAGAGATATGCTCATATGGTCTGATGCACAGGGTGAACAGAATAGTGAGAGGTGTATCTAACATTACTTGTGTATGTATATTGCAGGATGTGTATGTTGTATTGGTCATGTGTGAATACTGAGATGTGAGAGGTGTATCTAACATTACATGTGTATGCATATTGAGGGATGTGTATGTTGCATTGGATGTGTGTGAATACTGAGAGATGTGTATGTGACATCAATGGTGTACTGTCAACATGCACCAGTCATACCATGTAGTCCAGGTGCAGCATGCATTGTGATATGTTCACAGTATGTGTCTTGGTTACAACAGTAACAGCATGTTGGTAATGATGCCCTGGTTCCCTCCTATGGTGTACTGGCATGTGCCTACAGGTAGCAGTGCTTGCAGTCCCCCATGTGTAACTGTGGAGTACTCACATGCACGTATGGCAATATCAGCATGCTAAACGTACCCTCAACCTGACTGTTGGACAGTTGAACATGACACAGATGTCCGAAAATGACACAGATGTCTGCACATATACTGCACCTGAAACATGTGGTCAGTTGAACAGGCTACAGCAGACAGAGATGTGACATACATACCGGGAAACATTATAGGTATGTTGACATGCTGCAGAGGTTGTACACACCGGTCTGGCCAATGATGACGTTAGAGGCCACCTGATAGCATGAGGCCACACTGTGTAGCGGTAATACCCTGTCACAGTACAGGAACATGGCCACATTCATGAGGTCTACAGCACTATAATGCACACCCCATAGTGTTGAGGTGTGGACCCTTGCCTATGTGGTCATCACCCTTGCAGTACTTTGCACCCACACGACGTGGCACAGAGAAGGGACATGCACAGGTAGCCAGTATGGCTGGGACCGATGGCATCAACAGGGTAGTAGACTGCATCACCATGAGGGGTTAGTGATCCTGTTTCCACAGTAAGGTAGCATACACCCTCACACCAAGCACCAGACAGCCATACATACATACATACACACACACACACACACACACACACACACACACACACACACACACACACACACACACACACACACACACACACACACACACACACACACTGTGGTGACCAGATATGTGTGTACGGATAGCTGATATGTGTGATGCACCACACATGCCAACATCATGCTTTCCACACTGCAGTATGTACAGATCTCTACAGTGGTGTACAGGGATGTGTTACATCTGGGATGTAGTCCCCACCATATGTGGCATGTGTTGTCACACAAACAGACACACATGGCAGTGCTGGGAATGATACACCTGCCATATGATGAGCCGTTAGATAGACATGCAGTGGTACAGTCCGCAGTATGTGTACCAATTCTATGTCTGGCAATTGTGTGGCTATATGCACACGGGAGGATTTCAGTGATACAGGTGTCACGTGATATACAGTTGGTTACACCAGACCGCTGCGTATGTGTTACGTCATCACCATCAAGTAACAGTGACATAGCGTACTGTTTGCACGTGGCATGGTAGGGTGGCATGTGACACACTTGTGAGCCATCCCCGGCACACATACATCTACACAGGTGGATCACCATTTTATGTGCACACATCCCTCCATACGTGATGTACAAAAAAACGTACTGTTTGTATGTCACCATATACAGGTGTCAATGATGGGGCTGCATTGCGACTGCATGCTGTAGTTAGGCACAGCTGTGTTATGGACATCGGCCACTGCACACGCATGGTTGCTGCATGCACAGTACATCGGCCACTGCACACGCATGGTTGCTGCATGCACAGTACAGATTGTACATGTGCGTTGGTCCTACATGTGTCTCCTGTAGCCATGTTTGTATGCATTGGTATTGGTGGACATGTGTGTTGACATACATAACACATGGATGGTGGTATGATATTATGGGTGTCATGGGCGACTACTGCAGGGGAATGTGTCCTCCATCAACATTGCCACCTCCTGTACTGTGAGCATTCAACAGACATGGACCCACCTTTCATTTTCATGCGTATGATTGCTTAGGCCACTGATCTGCATGGGGGACAGCAAAGGCTTAGCTATGTACATATGTGTTGTGTGTGTGGTCCATGCACACATCCAATACAATCACATGTTTGACATATCCAAACATGTGTGTTCATTGGTGTACAGCAACACTCATCTCTCACAGCTGTGTAAGACCCGGGGCCTCTGGTATGTCTTGAGCTGACCTGGTCATGTATAGTCGTATACTTGCAATGCATAACACCTGTTGGAACCTTGTCAGTAGATGTGTACTCTGCACAGTTGTTGTAGACCTCTGTACAGTCCACTGGTCATGTGTCACATGGTGTTGTGGTAATGTATGGCTGTGTACTGCTGCAGCACCAACATGGTGATGTCTCAAGGGCTACAGTGTAGACTGTAGTGTGTACGTCTGGGAGCTGCACCTGTGACAGCTGTGATGGCAGCTGAGTGTGTACTGGTCACTGCATGTGTGTGACCATTCTGTGCATGGGGACAGTTATACCTTACTGTGCCGTTCCGTGTCTAGACTCTGTCTGCATGCAAGATGGCCCTTTGCAACTGCTAAGTGTGTGAGCATGCCCAGTACACTGTTGTGTAGATGGACACACATGACAGTCCAAACTGAGCCCTTGCGAGTTGAGACTCCACCTGCATGCAAGATGGCCCTTTGCAACTGCTAAGTGTGTGAGCATGCCCAGTACGCTGTTGTGTAGATGGACACACATGACAGTCCAAACTGAGCCCTTGCGAGTTCAGACTTCGTCTGCATGCAAGACGGCCCTTTGCAACTGCTAAGTGTGTGAGCATGCCCAGTACGCCATTGTGTAGATCGACACACAGTACGGTCCGAATGGACGTGTATTACTAAGCATGTGGCCATGCCCAGTGACACCTTGTGTCAGTGATGTCCCTCTGTGCATGGCCGTTGACATCCTGTATAGCCATGGTGGTCATCCAGGCAACAGATGTCCATTTTCAACATCACGATGGATGCCTACTGAGTACACACTGGTCAACTATCTTGAAGGGTGTACTGTCTGTGGGGCATCTCGTGACTATGTCATGTTGTCATGGTGCACCGTAAATCTTACTTTGCCACAATCACACCACTGCCGTGTGTTTGTCTACGTGTACTGTGGGACAGTAATATGTCTGTATGCTTTCAGACTGATCACTGTCTATACAATCCCTGTCAGCGTCCTTGCAGTGTGGATGATGACACACGCCTAGAAGTATGCCTCTGGAATGGCTGTGTTTAGTAATCTCGGTAGCACGTTCTGTAAATGCGTCATGCTGTAGTGTGTTAAGGTGGTTAGGTGTATGTTCGACTCCCAGCCCTACCAAGTGTGTGTGTGTGTGTGTGTGTGTGTGTGTGTGTGTGTGTGTGTGTGTGTGTGTGTGTGTGTGTTTGTGTGCATGCTCCTGTCCGCCTGAGGACTCAGTCTTGCTTTTAGATGCCTCACACCACAGAAATTTCCTACCGACATCTTTGACTTTGCGGATGATGACATGCACCTAGTTGTCTGCCTCTGGGACTGCTGTGCTTAGTAATCTCAGTAGCGTGTTCTGTAGATGTGTCATGCTGTAGTGTGTTAGGGTAGTTAGGTATATGTTCGACTTCCAGCCCTGCCAAGTGCGTGTGTGTGTGTTTCCAGCTGCATGACAACAGTACATTGCTATTACAGTATTCACTCTCCATAACATCCATATGGCGTCTTTGTCTTTGATGCTGCTGTCTGCAGGCTAGACGTATGCCGGTGTGAATCATGTGATCCACTCATCACGGTAGCGCGTTCTGTAACTGCATAATGCTGTCGTACGGTACAGTGGTTACATTTGTGTTCTGCTCCCAACCCTGCCACGTGTGTGTGTGTGTGTGTGTGTGTGTGTGTGTGTGTGTGTGTGTGTGTGTGTATGTATCTATCTACATATATATATATATATATATATATATATATTTATACATATATGGCCCTTTGCAACTGCTAAGTGTGTGAGCATGCCCAGTACGCTGTTGTGTAGATGGACACACATGACAGTCCAAACTGAGCCCTTGCGAGTTGAGACTCCGTCTGCATGCAAGGCGGCCCTTTGCAACTGCTGTGTGAGCATGCCCAGTACGCTGTTGTGTAGATGGACACACATGACAGTCCAAACTGTGCCCTTGCGAGTTTAGACTCCATCTGCATGCAAGACGGCCCTTTGCAACTGCTGTGTGAGCATGCCCAGTACACCGTTGTGTAGATCGACACACAGTACAGTCCGAACGGACGTGTATTACTAAGCGTGTGGCCATGCCCAGTGACACCTTGTGTCAGTGATGTCCCTCTGTGCATGGCCGTTGACATCCTGTATAGCCATGGTGGTCATCCAGGCAACAGATGTCCATTTTCAATGTCACGATGGATGCCTACTAAGTACACACTGGTCGACTATCTTGAAGGGTGTACTGTCTGTGTGGCGTCCCGTGACTATGTCATGTTGTCATGGTGCACCGTAAATCTTACGTTGTCACAATCACACCACTGTCGTGTGTTTGTCTACGTGTACTGTGGGAAAGTAGTATGTCTGTATGCTTTCAGACTGATCACTCTCTATACAATCCCTGTCAGCGTCCTTGAAGTGCGGATGATGACACATGCCTAGAAGTATGCCTCTGGAACGGCTATGTTTAGTAATCTCGGTAGCACGTTCTGTAAATGCGTCATGCTGTAGTCTGTTAGGGTAGTTAGGTGTATGTTCGACTCCCAGCCCTACCGTGTGTGTGTGTGTGTGTGTGTGTGTGTGTGTGTGTGTGTGTGAGTGTGTGTGTTTGCGTGCATGCTCCTGTCCACCTGAGGACTCAGTCTTGCTTTTAGATGCCTCACACCACAGAAATTCCCTACCGACATCTTTGACTTTGCGGATGATGACATGCACCTAGATGTCTGCCTCTGGGACTGCTGTGATTAGTAATCTCAGTAGCGCGTTCTGTAAATGCGTCATGCTGTAGTGTGTTAGGGTAGTTAGGTGTATGTTTGACGCCCTGCCAAGTGTGTGTGTGTGTGTGTGTGTGTGTGTGTGTGTGTGTGTGTGTGTGTGTGTGTGTGTGTGTGTGTGTGTGTGTGTGTTTGCGCGCATGATCCATTCCACCTGGGGACTCAGTCTTGCTTTTAGATGCCTCACACCACAGAAATTTCCTACCGATGTCTTTGCCTTTGCGGATGATGACACGCACCTAGATGTCTGCCTCTGGGACTGCTGTGCTTAGTAATCTTGGTAACGCGTTCTGTAGATGTGTCATGCTGTAGTGTGTTAGGGTAGTTAGGTATATGCTCGACTCCCAGCCCTGCCAACTGCGTGTGTTTGTTTCCAGCTGCATGACAACAGTACATTGCTTTTACAGTATTCACTCTCCATAACATCCGAGCGGCGTCTTTGTCTTTGATGCTGCTGTCTGCAGGCTAGATGTATGCCTGTGTGAATCATGTCATCCACTCATCACGGTAGCGCGTTCTGTAACTGCATAATGCTGTCGTGTGGTACAGTGGTTACATTTGTGTTCTGCTCCCAACCCTGCCACGTGTGTGTTTGTGTGTGTGTGTGTGTGTGTGTGTGTGTGTGTGTGTGTGTGTTTGTGTGTGTGTGTATGTATCTATCTACATATATATATATATATATATATATATATATATATATATATGTGTGTATATTGTATATAGATATGTATGTTGGGATTATCACTCTTGAATGTGCTGCATTATCTGTACGTGAGCACCTTGGATGTATGTACATCTGCTATGGCTCTGTGATAGTGCACATACTGTGTGCTGTAGTGATCGTGGGTTATACTTGTGTAGTGACCGGTTGTTGTGTTGCTGGGCATTACACAGGCATTGGAAACAATGTTAGTACAGCACCTTTGAATGGTCGAATGCAGATCTCGGCAACAGTCAGCAGTGGTTATTACATTGGAATGTGAGTATGGCTCATATCCATCTGTAGTAACAGACAGTTCTATGCACCTCAGGTTAACATTACAGACGCATGTTTATCCACAGGCTGTGGTACCGATCCCAGGACTGTATTTGTATACATTGGCAGGTGCAGGACTGGGTTGTGTTCGATGCATGGAGGAGTGTCCATGGCCAGTAATGGGGATCTCTACAGCCTGGCAGGTACGGTCTGTGACTGTCCCACAACCTCCTGTATATGGCTGACACATGCTTACCTGTGTATATGCAGACAGACACACTTACCACAAACAGCTACAGCTATCACATACACAGATCCATTGCACCACCATTGGGCCATGCAATAACCGTTGACTCTCACACACACACACCTACATGTACATTGGATGGCTCAATGACAGCTCTGGAAATGTTAACACCACACGCTGTGCACATGTCACCTGTGCCACCACCTGTGATGTGTAACATTGATGCAGAATCTGACTAACCTGGTGCTGATGCACACGGTGGCTTTATTCCACTGTATTGATGTTAGCATGCTGTTAACACACAGTGTGTTACTTCCAGGTGTATATCAGCAGGCATGATGCATTGCAGCTATGACCATCACTGTAGCATAGTTTACAGCACTGTTACTTCTGATTATGTATTCTCCATCCATGTGCCATTTCACTGATGTGTGTAGTATTGGCAGCATGTGTGTCTGAGTGTGCAGTACGTGTGTGATGTGTGTAGTACACATGTATACATGCTTACAAATGCATACACAACATTACACGGGCTTCACCATTCGTACACTAGCTTACTCGTTCTTCCACAATCCACACGTGCACACGGGCTAACACGCGCACACACATGCTTACCCATGCTTACTGGCATACATGGGCGCAGACACACTGTGGGCAGATTTGCAGGTCACATCGGTGGTATCCATGGCATACACCGTCAGTCTCCTGTCATTCCCTAGGATAGCTCATAACATGCCTCTTCCACTGAGTACTGACAGCAAACATGTGACACTGCTCTGGTGAGGTTACAGTGTTTTATACATACACACTCATGTTGTCACCTATCTTCTACTCTAATTGTCCCCTTAACCTACACTACACTGTAGAGGCTTGGCCCATATGGCATGACATGTTGTGATTCACTATCCTCAGCCTTACTTGCATCACATTGCCTACAAATGCTTCGTTACATCTCTGACATAGCACTTCCACACATAAGAACCAGTACGCAGTAGCCATGTTGTCTCCAGCTTGCCATTCATCTGCATGGCGTACTAACTTCTAACTAAACCTACATTTTGTATGTATATTATACATATATGCCTTGTTTTGAAGTGCAGCGCGTTTTCCTGGTGCTGCGCTACACTTCCACACCAGAGATCGGGGGAGGACAACTACTGGTTTCTTGATATCCAATGGACAAAGCTGTCACTGGCCTTGGACTTGGACATTGGCATGCTTCTTCGACTGTATTCATACTGTAAGGCCATTGGCATGCTTCTTCGACTGTATTCATACTGTATTTACAGGTGTCATTGCTCCTTTTAGCAACGTGCAGAATGTTATTCGCATAACATCTGGGTACATTTCTGCACATAATTCTGCTCTTGAACGGACAGCTAACTGTTTCTTGTATCGCATAATTACATCATTTGCATAGCTTACACATACAAATGGGGTATATTGCAAATCCCAACATTGTCCGTGCAATGTTCGTGTTATGGGCAGTCTTGCACACCCCTACGGGTGTTTGCTGAATAGCCTGGCAGTCATCTTTCCTTGCTGTACTCTCACTCAATCCATATAAGCCGGAGTCTTTGTGTATCATGGCCTAGGCTTTGCTGTGTGCTATGTCTATTTGTGGTGTATGCATGGCTGTGGTTATGTCCCGCTGTCATCATTGATAAAGGTGATGCCCTATAGGTACTTCATGTAGACTGCTGTGTCATTTGACATGTCAGCACATACCTGCGGCCAATACTGAACTTCCTACTGCAGCGCCTTTCATACCTTGTGAGTTATCTTGCGGTCAATAATGCTGCTTCCTCAGACATGTATCTGTTTCTGATCATACCTCTCAACCTCCTAGAGCAAAACATCTGTACAAAGCCTAACATGATGGGGGGACAAATAGGGGAAGATTCTACATATTGCTCTTACAAACGTAGATAGTTGACAGTATGATAGGTTTTGCATTAGTATGACCTTTCTGAGGGATTTGGGGTCTTAAACTCATATGTTTGTCATTATTTAATGACGTCAGTTCTCAGGTATTTGGCAGACAGGTACAGATTGTAAGAGGAACACACCAAACATATGAGGCATACATCTGCACATTCGTACAGTTGCGAGGTATGTTTCTGATACTGGAAATCAATTTTCTTACACCAATACACACAATATATGACACCATCACAGGCCAGTTGCCATTACATTCCTATTGCAGGACACACCCACCAAGAAGGTTATATTCCTCACACAGGCCAACAGGTGCTTATCCACACTAATTATTCTATCATGTACCTTATGTGTACGCCAGTATTTGCGCTTTCCGTCAGTGGCAGAGCTCACGTACGAGTATGGGGGACTGAACACTGTATCGGTGACACTGCATGACACCCTGAGGGACACATGTCTTTTGAGTCTATTAACCTTCCACACTGACTTTCACAGGGCATACTTTGTCATTCACATTTGTGGAACTACATGCTTTTGACTTGTACATGTTTTGTCATTTGTCCTGATGTCTTTCTTCTCACCAGTCCACCTAGTATCACTAGTTCTGTACATTTATTTAGGACGGGTTACCTTCATACCTCTCACCTGTACACATTATGGGTAAATGTCCCGAGGTTTGACCTATGATTCTGTTACATTTGTCATGATAATGTGCCTTTCTGGTAGATTGCTGGCAAGGCATGACGGACTGTGCGGTTAGGTAATCATGACTGACATTTCTATTTCATGATTACTAACTCTCATAACATTCGTATTCCTGACTATGCAATCATTCTATCAATGTTCTTACTTTGTCTGGGTTATATTTAATATAGTCCCTATTTGATTTCATGTACTATGCCTTAGTCCAGCTGTCTTATTCTGACATTTTGGCAGGTATGGTTACCATCTTGGTCGTACGCATGTCCATCCATGATAATCGCCTACATGACACTGATATAGGTCCCTACGTCTTCCCCAATGGTTTACACAATGTCCAGTAGATGGGTTGCACCTTTTTGTAGAATATAGGTGTGTGCTATACCCACATAGGTATATTGATCACTCCCATGGGGCATATCTAATAGATCTGTGCCAATCAACACCTTGGCCCATTTCTGCATACCCATGATTCCCATACCTGACACCCCTCCACAGTACCCATTTAGACATGTTTAATGTGAGTGATAATAAAGTGTGAGGACACTTCTGAGCACTCCCCACTCTGTGGATATCAGGTCGTATGTCATACATTCTATCGACCCATGTGTTATTACCCTTGCACGTGCTACTGTTGCATGTACACCTATATCGTAGTTGCTTTTTGCATCTATGATGGTTCACCCTTCATATAGGATCAATTTTTGGGGTCCTGCAAAGGACACCTATATTCATGTTTAACGTGTAGAACTTTCAGGCCCTGTCACACTGGTACTTTCCGGGCAATGGTTTGGAAAGCCACAGTGTATTCTCCTTTCATGCATGTCTGTCTGTCTATCCATAATAGCTATACCGTGACATAGTTATGTACATGTGTTATATGTGCAGGGACATATGTTTGTTGTGTGTATATCTATTCATGTATCATGTGCGTATAGATATATATATGTACATATATACATATGTCTGTAGATTCATCTCATAATTTGCTTTGGTTTATGTCTGTGGATATATGTGTATATATATATCTCCATATCATACCTTTCAACTGTACAGATTTCCACTGCATGTACAGCTGTTTGCCTCTTATCTTTGGTCCGTTTTTCATAACCTTGTGTCTATCTGGCAAGTTAGTGGCATATCATTAAAGACTGATGTTGGTAAATAATGACAAACATTTCAGGTTACGACTTCATACCCTTCAGAGAATCCATGCTAGTGACACACCTGTTATTTTATCCACTTTCTATGTTTGTTAGGGCAATATCTGGGGATTGTCCCTATTTGTACCAGTTGTTGTCATGGCTTTGTCCGGTTTCATACTTTACGGGGTTAACAGGTATGAGCCATGTACATAGAACATGGGGAAAACAGCATTTGTTTTCTATTCTGTGAGTGGATTACACGCACGCAGGCACACTTGCATATCCTTATTGTGGGTTACATATGTTTCATAGATAATTGTGCTTACGTGAACTTTCATAATTCTGACCGTAACAGTTACATATCTGTATTCCAGTTTATGGACTGCTGCGAAACACACGTTCACCTTTACATATTTAAATGTATGTACAGCACGAACGCATTCATTACACTTTCAAGTTATATGTGCAGTGGTCGTAGGTCAAACGGGACTGCATTCACGTTGGCCAGATGCCGGAACCACTATTCTATTGGTGTTCTCCCTCATTGATATGCATACCCATAGTACTTAGCTACATTAACATATGCCTCACCGCTTCACCTACAACACAGGCATCCATTCTCCTGCTCGGAAAAACACGGTACTACATATTACACATTCCATATTGCCTACTGCTGTGGACTCTGGCTGCATTGTTAATCACTCCGAGGATATGCAGAACACCAAGGCATATAGTCCAGGCACATACAGAATTTTGATTGTCAGGGTGTTCATGTAGTGATCTGGGTTTAGGCTTGTCTACCAGGTGAACGGAACTTCCCTGTCCTAGTTCAAATGTCAGATGAAGCATATGGACAGGGATTTTTCTCCCTATTTTGAAGTTTTACCTGTGTTTATAGACACAGGTGTTTGGGCACCTGTCAGCAGCTTATTCTGTTGGCAATACATATTATGGGTGGGGTTGTTATAGTCCATACTCCATGGTGAGGGGTGTTCCTATTCACATTTGACTATTACCTGTATACAGTCATACGGGGATTATTATTTTGGACATGAAGTGACTACAGGTATTAAGTTGTATATTACACAAGTGTAAAGGGTTTTTACTGTAAATATATATGGACCATACCTCTCAACCTCTTAGAGCACCAAACCTGTGCAAAACCTACATGAGGGGGGGACAGTTAGGGACACATTTTAACAATTGCTCTTACAAGCTTAGAACGTTGATAGAATAATAGGTTTTGCATTAGCATGACTTTTCTGAAGGATGTGGAGTCTTAAACTCAGGATATTTCTCATTATTTAGTGACGTCAATCCTCAGCTATTTACATCACTGGTGCAGATTGTCGGAGGCACACAACAACAATATGGGGCATACCTCTGGTCATTCTTAAGGTTGCCAACTTTTCAAATGCCCAAAGTGGGACATGTTCTGTAGAGATGTCAGATTTTCCAGGACAAAACATACCTACAGCCGTGCATAGTACAGAACTTAACCTTTTTTGCACATATAATAGCCTATTCTAGTAACATTTGAATTGCTTATGCTACTTCACATAACATATATAAGTTTCATATATAAAATAACTGTTTTATGCGGCTGTTAAAGACAATTAGGAAATAACTTTGACCTAAACTCTCAGGACATTTGCTATGTCTTGATTTTTTCCTCAGGACACAACTGCCTACAGAGGGACTGTTACTCGCAAAGTGGGACAGGTGGTAACCCTAGTCATTCTGCGAATATCCGGACAATTGAGTGGTATGGCATGGACCTCTGTAATACGCTGTTGTGTTCTGGCACAGCAGTAGCTCATCATTAAAGACTGCAGTCAGAATGTGCTGACAGACAGTTGGGTTTCAGACTTCATACTCTGGACATTAATGTCAATGTGCAAACTGTTATTCTTTCAAATGTCTATGTTTCTAAGAGCTATCTTTACAGATTGTCCCTGTTTCTGGACCTTTGTCTCACTTGTATTCACGGCTCTGTCCAGATATCTTGCTCACACAGGTTGACAGGTATGGTCGGTCACGACTGCACACAGTCAGTGTCCCTCACACTTGATCAGGGTTGACCTGTTTACGTCAGTGTCTTCCTCACCCTCATGCTGTTTTCCACTTTGCAAATGTGTGCATTATATTCTCCCTCCTATTCGTGTCTGGACACGTGCATCATGGGAAGGTATTTTATTCTGGGTGGTAGGTTATGCATGCCCACTTAGGGTGGGACAGTGTCATGGACCTCCACTGCACATTCTGACTTGTATCCGGATATCTACTTCATGTCGTCATACTCATTCTATTATTTACACAAGTTGGTAATCCCATGAAGGATATCCCAAAAATTGGACTAGACCAAAACAAGTTAGATAACGAAGATTTTTGTGGCTTTACGAAAATGTGCAGGGGGTTTTACATGCAGGGGATACATGGTTTGCAATCCTGACACTGCCTATGGTGACAATACCTACTACATATGTGTAGGGGTCACTGTGTGTTGCTGTGTCTGCAACAAACCAGTGGACCAAGTACGGCTGGATTTGGTGGATGTTCTGGTATGGAGGCAGGTTGTGTGTTGTAGAGGGTATGCTGGGTAGGCCATTATGCATCCAGGTGTGTTGCATTTGTTATGGCCAGTTCCATTAGGACCCATCTGTGAGTATGTGACGGTGACGTATCTATACATTTGTCTCACACATTTCCATATTCATATGTTTGTGGGATTGTCTTCTACACTTAGGCCTGTCTGCTTGTGTTAAATAAATTGTTAAATTCAGACTGTAAAAATCATTAGGCATTTTAAAATGACAGTCAATAACAGACAGTAATGCAGGAAACTCAAGTATCTACTATACGTATACTCTAATGTACATTAGGAGGCAAAAAACCATACACAAACTTGTACAGAATTTTGTCTGATTTTATTAGAGAATTACCCTTCATTTTATAATGCTTACAATCAGTTCTTTGCCCACCTCACTGACGTGGTCAGTGACAGGCCCTTTACATCATGTCCATTCATAAGGAAAAAAATGCTGACATTACAATTTTAAAAGTTTCTTTCCCATGAGAATATTGCAGCCTTGCAAAGCACCTGGTCAGTCACAATGTCTTTTAATGTCTTTATGAGGATGGAACTAATCTAAGACCCTTAGATTAGTTCGAATACAATGGATGAATGTCCCTTTTTAATATAGCTCTTTGTCTCTCTGTTCTCCAGCTGGACATTATCTCTGATAGTGCGCACAAGGCCATTCTTCTGGTGGAAGCAGGAAAAAGATACACATGCGGACAGATTCATTATTTTCTAACTTTGCAAATAATTGCACACTGAAAGATATGTTCCAGCCGGTGCTGGCAACTTTCAGGGTCAAGCCTTGTTCATGCTTCAGCTACATTTCAAGCAAGAATATGCGAGTTCATTTCTACTATTATTCTAGCAAAACAGAATTAAATGCATTACTATTTTCTAACCTTTGCTCTTCATATAGATTTGAGCACATTTATTCATGTCTAAGGCACACATTTCCCTAACAGTTTATAAACGTTTGAATACATACTTTTCTAATAATATATATATATTTGAATACATATTCTTTTAACAGTTTGTTATGTCCAGATACATATTTTTCTGACATTCTCCCTCCTGTTAATGCATTTCATTCTATTAGAAACATAAATAATATTATTTCATTTCTTAGCTTTTTCCCTTTGAGGACTTTCAGCTAAGCTAGTCATTGGTTTTATATTTCAGAAAAAGCATTATCTGAAATTAATCTTTTAATTTCAACACTTTGGTAAAAAGTTTCAGTAACAGATATATCAACAAATTTTTGATCAATTTTTTCATGCAGGGAATTTCACAGTAAACACATGCTCCTATTAGGAGTATACCCACACAAATAGCAATTAAAATGTTCAATAGGATGGAACCCCCACCCCCCAAACAGATTCTGGAAAAAGTCCGTCAGTGGGTTTGGGCCTGGTTTAGTCATTGCTGATACTTGCTGAATTACCTCTAGGTGATTATTTGTCTCGTGACGATCCTCAGGGATAAAAGCACAGCATTCTTCTTCGTGTACCACCTCTTGCCGCTAGGGTGAAGTAAGGAGCCATTCGATTTTGTAGCACAACAGTTCTCATTGCATTCAGTTTATCAGTCACCAATTCTAGGGTGGAAAAAGTTGCATTACTCATGGCTTCTTGACAGCTTCCTCAGCTCCCAGATCGATTTGACTGCTCCATAGGCTGGTGGTATTTCTGCCCTGGATATAACACTGTTGCCCAAGTCCATATGAGTCAATTTACTTTTGTCTTTCACTGAATTATGGTCTTAACTGGACCTTCAGATTTTCGAGCTGTTTTCCTTACGTTTCGTATCTTACCCAAAGGTAATTCTGCAGTATGTCTTATTGCTGAAACCAGATAACCCAAAAAACAACTGCCGGACCAATTCTCAGGTAACCATTTATATGCCTTTTTCCCACAAATAAAATCATTACTTTGGTACTAATACGTGTTATCCCTGCATGAAACATTTTTCTATCCTTAATAGACAATTGCTTAGTTAAGACTGGATTGTCACATACTGCATTTAATGTAGTTTTCATTGAACTCAGATATGAATCATGGTTAGTATCACAAACAGTACCCCCACTTTGACTTTAATGTAACATTTATAAGACATTATTATATTACCATTACTCCAGCCCACCTGGAGGGTATCACTTCCAGAGAACATACAACTCCTTTTTGTGTGACAGGTAAAAATAAAGCTATTTTGTCCTGTGATCTCACAGTTCCTGTATCAAGAAAACTTTTCCAAGTCTTATTTTATTCCCAGAGGGACAGTGGACATTAACAGTCTCTTATATGTTGTTGGTATAGCTGTACAAACCCAGCAATTTGAAATGTGCATAGTTTCTGTATGCACAAGCTTCATGGTCAGGTATGTGTTAAAGTTTGGATGCCAGTCTATAAACAGTTCATCACGTCTTCTCACTTTTACTCGTGTGGTTGAGTGCATGGAAAACCCATAATAAGAGAAAAATTGTAGTCAACAAATGCACTGCCAAAGAAAATAATTATGCAATAGTTCTTGGGTTCCTCTGCTTTTTGTTTGCTTTACTCTTGGCCATTTTGCCCTTGTGTATCAGTCACAAAGTTCTTATTCAGCTGAAAGTTCTTTTGTCTGAAAAAGAGTTAAACTGCAAAACAGATTTATTTATTAACAGTTTCTTTATATAATTAGCTAGTGAACTGTCAGCCTCCAGCTCTGCAGGCATGAGAGCTTTCCACTGAGGCACATAATATGCCCTTCCAAATACTACTTCAAAGGGGATCAAACCCTTTACATTTGTTACTGTTTTCATGCTCAGCAATGCTAGAGGTAAACAGCAAATCCAATTCTTCTGAGTCTCACTCATCAACTTCCTTCCTTCATATTTATTCAACTCTATGAAGTCCATACAAATAGTATGGAACGGATATGGTGGTGTAGGGAAACTCCCTTGCTTGTTTTTAAATGCTCCTTGTGCATGGTGCTTGTTACAAGTATGACAAGCTGCACAAAATTTTATTGTATAATTTATGTATCCATATGTTTGGAATATTTTATTTACTAACTGTACCATCCCCCCTGTTGAGACATGGCTCTGCCCATGGCTCAACAAAGCTGCATATCTAAATAAATTAGACGGCAATATTGTTTTTTTTTTTTCCCTTTGGAAATGTACAGTCCATTCTCAAAAATTGCACCTTGTTTTACCCATTTTTGTTTTTCTGCTTTTGTAGTAAGCATCTGCATTGTTTTTAACATGTCTAAATCTAAAATCTCAAAGGGTTGTAATTTCTTATTCAAAAATAAAGTTTCTGAGTCTGAGGCTGCTTGCTTTGCAGCTGCATCAGCTCGTGCATTACCTTTTGAAATTTTATCCTGTTGTTTTGTATGAGCTACACATTTACAAATAGCTACTTTGGTAGGCAACTGAATAGATTCTAATAGCTCCAAAATAAATTGCGCATGATTAATAGGTTTTCCACTGGATGTAATCATCCCTCTATTTTCTTTATTGTTGTGCAAACACATGCACTGTAGAAAAAGCATACTGATTATCAGTATATATGTTCACTTTTTTGCCTTTTACTAAAATACATGCTCCTGTCAAAGCTACCAGTTCTGCTGCTTGAGCATACAAGTTGTGTGGCAAAGTTTGTGCTTCTAAAATTTTAGTGTCTGTAACTACTGCATACCCCACCAGATCTTTCCCTGTAGGACCCCTTCTGCATGAGCCATCCACGTAATATGTCACCTCAGCATCATTCAAGGGCATATCTGTAAGATCTTGTCTAGGTAAAGCTAACTGTTCATATGAGGTTGACTCAGCAGTATGGTCATACATGAAAGATGTCTAGCAGGAGAAAGGTATGCAACTTTTTTTTTTTTGTAGCAGAATTATCGCAACTGCATGAGGCATTCTCAATGTGAGAGGGTGGAATAACACCACTGAGGCTGAAGCCTGCACTGCCATTGCTGCTGCAACTACTGCTTGTACACAGTGAGGCAAAGAGTGCACCACTGTGTCTAACTGTGATGAATAGTAAGCTATGGGGCATTGCTTATCCCCATGTTGTTGCTTTAATACTGATGTCATGTACCATTGCTTACAATCTATGGTCTAAAAAAAACGTTTGTGATAACTTGGAAGTCTTAAAACTAATGGAGAAGCTATTAACTGCTTCAACCTGCAGAAAGCCATTTCTGCTTTTGTTTTCCATCGTAAAATAATTTGGTACCCAGCTCCAACAAAAATTAGTTGTACCTAAGAAAGACATTATTTCTTTTTTAGTTGTTGGTTTGGGTGCTTGCAAAATTGCTGTTTTTTTTTCTTTTCTCTTTCCCATTATCTAGTATTTTACCTTTATTGAATATCACATATCCCAGGTATCTAACCTGTGTTTTTTTTTTTTCAAAGTTGTAACTTACTTCTGTTTACTTTGTGTCCTTGTATTACTAAAAATTTTAATAATGCTACTGTATCCACCCTGCACTGCTGTTGGGTGCTGCTAGCAAGATGTCATTTACATAAAGTAAAATTTGACTACCTTCTGGTGGGGTAAACCCTGCCAGGTTGCTAGCCATTTTTTGTGCAAATATTATTGGGCTCTCACAATATCCCTGTGGTAGTCGAGTATATGTATACCTTTTACCCTGAAATGTAAATGCAAACCAATGTTGACTATCAGGATGTATAGGTATTGAAAAGAAAGCATTGCTTATATCTACCACAGTAAAATACTTCTGTTGTGGCTTTAAATCATTTAACAAGGCATGTGGGTCTGGCACCGTAGGTGCTCTAGGTATTACTGCATTATTTACAGCTTATAAATCTTGTACCATCTGCCATTCCCCGTTTGCTTTTTTAACAGGAAATAGGTGTATCACATGGTGAATCAGGAGATTCTACCAGTACTCCTTTTTTGAGTAATGCTGCTTATTATAGGCTTAATTTTTACTTTTGCATTCTTTTCCAAAATGTATTGTCTTTTCTGTGGTCTAAAAGCTGACTTTGGGGTAATTGTAACTGGTCCTGCTGCTTGAATAAGCCCTACATTTAACTTGCCTGTTGACCACAGAGTTGTTGGAATTTTACACAAGGCCTCTTCTTTTTTTTTTAATAAAAATGCTAATCAGCTGTCCTTACTAGATTGCAAGTGTACAGCTGTATGTGTCTGTGTCAACCAATTCAGTTTTTTGTTTTTGTATCTCTTGTTTTGACATTTTTAAATCAGTCTGTTTTCCCATTTTGTTACCCCTTTTTTTTTTTTAAGTCTGCCCATTTAACACTTTTGTTTTTTGTCAAGCTGACATGTGGCAGTCTATTGGACTTATACAATCTCATGAACTCCTGAGGTAATGAACAGCTTACTACACTGTTTCCCTCAGTATCCCAGCATAAAGTTTGTAATATTAATCTGTCAGCAGGATTCTTACTTATATTCCTTATTAGGTCCTGGTGTGCTACAGTAGTATGGAGTACAATGTAACAAGTGCTGCTGATCAGTGTCAAGGGAGGGTACCTTACTGATGGCTACGTTTATCAGTTCTTTGGTTACTGCCCTTGGACCAGTCATAACTAGGTCCTGGCTGTACCAATAATAGGCTTTACCCTCTGATCACACCACAAAAGCATCCATTTGTCTTTGTGCTTCCATACCCTGCATGGTAGGAACTACTGCTATGCCAAGTATCTGCACAAGGTCTCTTCCCAGTAAGTTTACTGGATATTTTTGCAGAAACTACAATTTTACTTTTCTGAGTCATACCTGAAACAGAGTCAGTTATTGCTATATTATGGGAGAGTGGTTCCCTGTATAGCTGTCCATTTGCTGCTTTTACTAATATATAATCAGGTGATTCAGAATGTTTTAGTAACTTGGAGGGGTGTATCAAAGTCCGTGACGCTCCTGAGTCACACAGGAATTTGACTTTCCTTCCCTCCACCAGAAGTGTTACTTCTGGTTTTGTATTTGCTAGGTAGAGCTCCAGGCTCAACAATGCTAAATCTAAAATTTCATTTTCATTTTTATCCTCTACATCTGTTTGTACTTCCTTTATTCCCTCTACTACATTTACATTTTCTTTTTGTTTATTAACCTTTCCCGATGATTTTTGGTTATTATCACTATCATATAGTCAGTCCACATCTCCTTTATCTTCTGTCATTGCTTTCTTATTTTGTTTATAGTCCCTAGCTAGATGCCCTTTTTATCTGACTGTAATACAAATACTTCAGCTCCGTCTTCAGCAGTGAAGACTTGTGCCTTTTTTTTTCTTTTTACTATTAAAGTGTCTTTTAGTACGTCTAGCATACTCAAGTAAGGCTTGCAGCCTGCTTGTTCAGTGATCTATCATATGCCTTGTAATAAAGCTACTGATAGAGGCAATGCAACCTTTTTAAAAATGCATTTTTTTTTTTTAATTGTTGTTTAAAGCATTCTAATAATCTAGCATAATATCCATCTATTGTCTTATTTTCCTGTCGTATGCATTAATTAAATGCAAGTCCAGTCTGCTCTAAGTTTCCATTTTTCAGAGATTCTGTCTGTCAGACCTTTCACTCTGTTGTCTAAAAATGTTTCAGAATTTTCTAAGCTTCTGTTTTTTTTTTTTTTTTTTTTGCCTGACGCCCTGCATCAGATTAAAGCTTGTTTAAGGAGTTTAACTAGTGAAAGTTTATCTAGTTTACTATCAAATTTATAGTTGTTAACACATTTTGCAAAATATCTCACATTATCTGCTTACTGCAATTGCATATGCTTCACATTATCCGTTAGGGGCGGATCTCGTGATCTCTTAGTGCACTGATCTCCCATGTCTTAAAAAGACTGTTACGTAACCCTTCTCTTGTACCACGTGGTATCTTATTTCCCCATATCCACAGTAGTGTCTAGAATGACTGTTTACTTTGCTTTGTTTTTTAATATATGAACAAGCTACAGTGTTTCAGTACGTTTTGTCGGCTATTACAAACCCTTGCAATAGTTTTCAGTAACTTGATCCCTAACCTAAGACCAAAGATACAGTATTTCAAAACGTTCCTGTCTCGCTATTACAAACCTTAGCAATAGCACACTGTAACCTGGACCCTGTTCCAATACAAAGACAAAGAGGGAAATTCTTCTTACCTGAGCCTCCCGCTTTACGACTGTCTCTGTTTTTTTTCTTGGGGCCCAGTCTTCCGCTTTTCAGCCACAGATCAGAAAGTGGACAGCCTCTTTACACACAACAATTCAGTCGGAGGTCTTTTCACTTTAAGAAGAACCATTTCGTCAACTCCTCCTGTGTAGATTTATTACATGCACTCTGACCTGTAGCTTACCAAGGGAATTCCGGCTAAAGGACCAAAATGTTAAATAAATTGTTAAATTCAGACTGTAAAAATCATTAGGCATTTTAAAATGACAGTCAATAACAGACAGTAATGCAGGAAACTCAAGTATCTACTATACGTATACTCTAATGTACATTAGGAGGCAAAAAACCATACACAAACTTGTACAGAATTTTGTCTGATTTTATTAGAGAATTACCCTTCATTTTATAATGCTTACAATCAGTTCTTTGCCCACCTCACTGACGTGGTCAGTGACAGGCCCTTTACATCATGTCCATTCATAAGGAAAAAATGCTGACATTACAATTTTAAAAGTTTCTTTCCCATGAGAATATTGCAGCCTTGCAAAGCACCTGGTCAGTCACAATGTCTTTTAATGTCTTTATGAGGATGGAACTAATCTAAGACCCTTAGATTAGTTCGAATACAATGGATGAATGTCCCTTTTTAATATAGCTCTTTGTCTCTCTGTTCTCCAGCTGGACATTATCTCTGATAGTGACAAGGCCATTCTTCTGGTGGAAGCAGGAAAAAGATACACATGCGGACAGATTCATTATTTTCTAACTTTGCAAATAATTGCACACTGAAAGATATGTTCCAGCCGGTGCTGGCAACTTTCAGGGTCAAGCCTTGTTCATGCTTCAGCTACATTTCAAGCAAGAATATGCGAGTTCATTTCTACTATTATTCTAGCAAAACAGAATTAAATGCATTACTATTTTCTAACCTTTGCTCTTCATATAGATTTGAGCACATTTATTCATGTCTAAGGCACACATTTCCCTAACAGTTTATAAACGTTTGAATACATACTTTTCTAATAATATATATATATTTGAATACATATTCTTTTAACAGTTTGTTATGTCCAGATACATATTTTTCTGACAGCTTGTCTTGTAGCTGTTTCTACATGTGAGTGTGTTTCTTTCCACTTCACCCGCTGCCCCCTCGTACACCTCCGGTTCACCTTTTCTGCATATTGAGGAATGAGGAATTTATTCCTCAGGAATTTTGAGGAATTTACCATTAAACACCCACCCCTCACACGTGAATTCATCACACCCCATGGAGCACTGCTTTGGTTGTTGGCCCATGACACGGCCAGAGTTACACATTGACTACCCTACATGTACCGGGTACTTTTATGGTTGTGTGGACTACCCCGCCATGTTTGCTTTCTACATGCTATACCTCATGCACATAGGTACACGCCCATACTTCACTTTCATTACTTGGTTGGTGTATCTGGGTACTACCCATTCGACTGTGTCACATACACGTTCGGATTATACAGCTGCCTTCCGGATTTTGCCAGCCTGTTGCACTCATTGGTAGGATGGCACCTTTTCCTGTGTCCAAGCTATTCCTTACACATGTCCGACTGTTGTGGACAATGCCTCCCCACAGTTGACGGTTGTGTTTCCACCTTTACAGTTGGCCACAGTGTGACATAGGGTTACCACCTGTCCCACTTTGTGAGGGACAGTCCCTCTTTGGGCAGTTGTGTCCTGACATGTAATTGTAAACATGGCAAATGTCCTGAGATTTT
Source organism: Protopterus annectens (assembly GCF_019279795.1). Taxonomy (NCBI): domain Eukaryota; kingdom Metazoa; phylum Chordata; order Ceratodontiformes; family Protopteridae; genus Protopterus; species Protopterus annectens. Next base: position 227,834,486 of record NC_056739.1, read on the forward strand.
AGGACAAAATTATTTCTTATATTTTATGTAATAGTTGCATAAAACAGTTATTCTGTATCTGAAATACCTAAATGTTATGAGAGACAGAATAAGCAACTAAAATGCTACAAGAATACACTTTTATTTAGGCAAAACAGTTATGTTCTGTCCTTTGTATTGGCCGTGGGTATGTGTCGGCCTGTAAAATCTGATGTCTGTACCAAACATGTCCCACTTTGGCCATTTGAAAAGGTGGCAACCCTAGTGTTACATTTGCGGTAAACACAGCATATTTTACAGGCCGACACATACCCATGGTCAGTTCGGCAGGTAGAACTTACAATTCTTGCCTATATCTAAGATTATTCTTGTAGCATTTCGGTGTCTTATTCTGTTTCTTATGACATTTATGTAATATACGTTCAGTAAAATATGTTTACTGCAACTATTACATGAATATGTATGTCCTATATTCTCTGGACATTTGCCAGTTTTACATGTTTGTGTCAGGACACATCTGCCCACAGAGGGACTGTCGCTCGCAAAGTGGGACAGGTGGTAATCTTGGTTGACGGTACGAATCATACTGTTCCTTTCGGCCTACATGTGTCCGTATTGTTATGGCTGTTTATATGCTCCTTCTAGTTTGTTTACATGCATATGCTATTTCCTATCACATGTGGTATGTGAAATACGGACATACCTTTTGTATGTGACTATTACATGACTTGTGGGATATGATTCAGACATACGGTCACTACATATATCTACATTTCTCCTCGTGTATTTTGTTATGGACACATCTGCACAGCTATGTTCCCTCCCTCACATTATTGGACTGGACGTACCTACTGGCGGCGCACTAACATATGATACTTTTCACTTCCACATAGTATAGCTATCAACACTACGTTGGACTACAGGGACACGGTTTTCATGTCATTTGTTCAAGGGTAGGGACCTGTTATTCTCTACCGTGCATTTGTGTTTTATTCTTCATTTTCTGTTCACAGGGACTATGCTTTGCATACATTTCAGTATCCATGGACACTGATAGGTAAGATTATTATTGCTGGTGGAATATAATATTCAGCAGTTTAGGTTGCTCCTCAACAGCCGACATTGACACGCCTCCCTGCGCAACTTTGATATGCCCCTTGCATTCGCGCACATTTCCTATGCACGTGGCTGTGGCGGCTGCGCGCCTTCATTGATATGCATTTGGCGCGACTACTCCATATATACGCCACATGGCTGGCGCAAGCCTTACACCGACCTTGCGCCGAGCTTCATGAATCCCAGGGCATGTCTTTTTTACTTTTTATTGAGTAGTTATCAAACAAACTGACATGATGTGAATTAAATAAGAGGGCTATATGGAAACAAATTGAATTGTGCTTATCAGACCAAATGGACAGAACAAATTAAAATGACTATTTCCACAGATGAACTGCAACTGTTGTAAATGTCTGCATAAGTTATCTCATTATATATATTCATATTTCCTCTCCATGTCTATGAAGCACATATAGATAGTACTAACACCCATGACAGCTCTGATATTAGGTAAAGGAACAGACTTGATCCAGTGTTTCACAGACAGGGTAGAATCCACACTATTCCTCAATAAATCCAAAGCTCAACTATTGGACAAAGTGTCATTTCTAGTATCTTGACAGATGTTTTCCAAGGGAAGATGGTAGTTCTATAACTGTAACTCACACCCTTGCACCACTTTTGGAAAATGGGAACCACTACATCTGCCCCTCCAGTAGTAGTAGTAGTAGTTACTCCCCTGGATTCACGAATCCTCCATGTAAGACTAGATACGTCTTACTCAGAAACTGCATTTGAACGGTATGATGTCAGCCTGCCATGCATATTCATGAGGGCACTAACACAGACCATGCAGGAAGGCAGGGGGCGTGTCTGACTGCCAAGCAGTCCAAAGGTCCACGCCCCTGCAAGTGTCTGAATTGTGAAATGTCAACACACATGAGCGAGTCCGCTCAAATGTCTACATACACAACACTACACTCCCTCAAATTGTAACCCCCAGTACAGTTATAAACTGTAAAACTTTTAATTTTTTTTCTTGTAATTCTCAATATAGCTACCCGTATTTGCGCGTGTTTGCGCGGGTGTGCCCATTGCTTATCTGCAGTTAACAATGTCGACATTGAAGATCATAATAAGAAATGTTTATGCAAATAAATCCAAATAGTAATAGCATAGTGGTAGAGCCTTTTCACAAAGAGGAGGCATTCACGGTTCGAGTGCCACCACTCCCCTTTCCATTTTATGTTTTAAATTAGTATATGAAATAATTCCTGACATATATGAATAATATTTTACTAAAAGGCATTGAAATGGCCTATGTATCAGTGAACAAAATGTATATATAGAAATGTAAGAAGGATCTTGACATACAAATGCCCGTAGCTAAGCAGTGCTTTACCCAGCACAATATAGTTGCCCGCAGTTAAGCAGCAGCTTTACCCCGTGTAATAGATTTACACGGAACTGTGCACCGCACTAACCAGTGCACCGTAGGGCAACGTGGAGCAACATGGAGCAACGTAGAGCAAAGTTGCCTAAACACAGCCACACCCCCTAGCCTGTCTAGACAGTAGTAAAATAAAAAGCAATGACAAGGTTTGAACCCGGGACACTATGCACCATAATCAAAGTACTGAACCACTAAGCCATGACAGCTTAGGATAAACATCCACTGTTAACATACATATACTTATAAATGGTAGATTAACCATTGCTAAGCAGGTCTGCAGTCAGCCGAGAATTTTCAAAAATGGCCAATCACAAAAAAGTGTGGGAAATGGGACATATTTAAGCTCCATAGGTGGGAATACTCATCATAACGGATTGTAGCTCCCATTTGCGCTTAGAATGTCTGGCGCTGGAGAGGGTACTCGCTTTCAAGTGCAACGCTGCGGCATCGAGGAGTCAAAATACATGGTTTGGTGCCTTGTCCACCGTCATGAGTCTAGACTCCTGCAGGACCAGTTCCAAGGGACGGAGTACAAAGCAGAGGCTTGGAACCGGTTAGCTCATGATTTCACCAGTGCCACAGGCGTCCCTTGGACTGGTGATCAGGTCCGTCACCACCATGCAGACCTGAAGAGGCGGAAGCAGGACCTACTGAACCAATGGGTACAGAAGGCCCGTCACATGCAAGATGCCCCACTACTGAGTAGGAATGCAGTATGTAAGACATGCTAATATAGTCTATATAATGGATAGGTATGTCTCAATATCCCTTCATTTACTTCACAGCTGCAGGTGTCCATGCTGCAAATCAGCAAGCCTATGCATATAGGCTGCTAAGGCTGCGCCACCAGGCAGGTTAGTAATTATTCTGCATGTATTGTTATTTAACATAGGTGAAAGAGCCTGAAAAAAGTGTTGTAGCCCAATAATACAGCCATAAAATGCCCTGAATAATTTCTCTGCATGTACTGCTATATAAAATAAGTCAGAGAGCCAGAAAAAGAGTGTAACCCACCATTAATATACATATAAAATAATTGAGCGAGCCTGAAAAAGAGTGTTGCAACTTATTAATTAAGGTATAATATGTCTTGAATAAGTCTTACATATGCACTGTAATATCAAATAAAGTTGAGAGCCTGTAGAAAACTGTGTAATGTAATTAATAAAGGTATAATACTTGGAGTGTCTCTGTGTCACTTACTTTGAAATGTTGTTGTACCCTTGCATTATATAAATAGTGCTGTTGTATTAAGTGCTGTCAACCCACAGTTGAGCAGTCCCATATAAAGTGGATGAAGGAAGTGCCAGTAGCTGTGAAGCATATATACAGTCCTAAAAAGTCAGTTAATGGCTGGCATGCATAGGTAAATCTCGCACATGAGTAGCTTGTCAATGTGTTCCCCAGAATATGAGTGTGCTACATGAAATGTAGGGTTCTGTAGAAATTTAACTGAAAATGTCATGTGAACACATCCAGATATGTAGATATATAAATATAAATAAAAAATATAACTATGTAGCAGTAACATTTGCATCTTGGACAGTTAGTATGTCAGATATAGGTCAGTTATATAATAAACTAGCCAAACCCATTACACAACCTAATGCATGTTGCCTAGTGTAATAATACATGTAGGGGATATACACCTGCAGTCAATAGGAATGTAGTGTAGACTAAAAGTACTTATAAGATGTTAGTGCAGGTTTCTTTCTACACCCTACTGTATGTGCATAAACAATGCAATTCCACACCTCAATGGGTATGTCTAATCTCAAAATATTTGTTGGGACATATGTCCTATCGTTCTATAAATATCTGCATTTACTTTGATGCATGTTCCCTGTTCAAACACCACAATCTTGGTGGCCTTCTGCCACCAGTCATCCCTGCATGCTGTTGTAATGTCCACTGTCATTCAATATATGCATGTGTTATGCTTGCTGTTCAACTGCTGGAACCCTGATGTGTTGGGTAATGGGAATATTACTGCATGCTGTTTCAACTAATTTGGAATGCTGTTGTCTATGTTGTAATTAAACACACCTAATCACAGAATGTATGGGAAGGCCGGTGGGGCTTGTCCCCCATGCAAGTGTGAGTGGAGAAAGGCCACCTGTCACCCTCTGAATGGTCTGGGTTGTGGTGTGTATGGAGATCCAGCGTTTAGTCGCTGATCCCCTATGCCAGCTCAAGGTGAGAGTGGCGTGACTCACTCATGATCCTGCCCCTCCTATGCAGCCCCCAGCATACCCACCCTCGGGGCTGTGAAGGTGCAGTGGTGACTGCCCATGGGTGGGGATCTCAGTTCCACTGTTACCATCTGTGAGCTCATGGGCTTGCGATTTCCAAACATCCATCCCCATCAATTGTGTTCACCAACCCCATGTGTCATACTCCGCCCCTGTATGTGTCTTGTTTGTCTTGTCTGTTTACCTCCCCAACCTACCTCCCCAAATATACCTACTTCCTCTACCTCATATTCCACTCTCACCTGAAAAAAAAAGGGAAAAAAAGGGCAATCTGTTCCCACAAAACAATTATGCCCCATACATAGCTGCCCATTTCGCACACAAGTCTGCTGGACATGTAAACTGATAATTATAATTTGCAGTACAACATATTTGTTGTCCTCACCCCTCTCTCACGGGTGGAAGATTTCAAATTTCACTCTAAATATGTAACATATGCACACCTGTTGCTGGTAAAGAAATGGGCAGCTATGGACCTTCCCTACACCCGTCCTGCACATCCAGAGCTGGTTTTCCCACTGTCTTTCCCTCTTTGTGACCCCTTTTTCACCACTTTCCTATCACCTCATTTTCTTTTCTTTCAAAGAAATTAGCGCGGGGGTTAGCGGGAGTAAGCACTTTTACGTAGTAGTTAGCGGGTTTGAGTGAGTGTGCACATATGTGCGCTTAGCTAAGCATCATTAACTCATGCAAACCAGCTTACAACTGCTTAAAAGTGCCTTAATCACTCTGTATGTCAGAACCCTTGTTCTGCTCAGCAGCAAAATAAAACACCTCTCAGTCTAAAACCCCAGACCTTGAACACACTTGACTGCATGAAATACCACTAAGGCACAGCAGATATACAATAACTTGGTGCTGAAATAAATATATCATGCAATACAATGAGTGAATGTAAAGGAAAAACAGGAAGGCCATAACACAAAGCTTGTTCTGTGGATCTTTACCAGCAATAGTTGTGGAATTGCATTACATGACTGTGATAAGAGAAGCAGCCATTCTAGCAGCAAATAATGTTATAGAGGCACTTTACAACCCCCACACAGTATCATAGCAGGGCAAACACTGGCATGTCTTATTAGAGCAGAGGCCATACTTCCTAGCTGTGACTACATTTCAGGGATGTCCCTGATTGTGAAACATATTTTAGCTGTGTCCCTCTGAATCCCTCTGTGAAGTACTGACGTTAGTCAGAGAGGGGGTGTATTACACAATGAATAATGACAATAATAACAGTAGACACCGCTTGTACTTCAAAAAAGGTGTACTAATCCATATGCACTGCTTCACTCAAGTCTACACTTACTGTCTCTATTATTTGGAAGGTGTACCTCACTTTTAACTACCTATCCCTGACTCCAAGCAAATATGTATCTGAGTGTTTCATAGGCCTGGCAGAGGCACAAACACACAGGAATATCAGCTTATCTGCTGTTACACACTCTGCAAATAACGTTGGGAGGACTTCCACAAACATACCCTTATGTAGGAGGACAATCAGAAATACCAAAGGATGTAGCCATGTACTGGTAGCAACTGACTGTAACAATGCCATTGTACCAGTTCTGAAAACACCTGTGGGTTGCAGAGACAAAGAATAACAGGCTAACATCTGGCTACCATCTGGATAGGTTCACAGTTGGGAACTATGCAGACAGACCACCTGCCTTGATAAACTAACAGGTACACACCAATCCTTTAAGTCCAGTAAGATAACACTCAAACAATAAGACGTAATGCTCTCTGTATGTCTGCATCCCCCCCACCAAAATTTAAATATACATGTGTGTTTATGATCTACCAAGGATGTAGGTAGGCATACTCAGTAGTGGAATTGTCCAGTTTACCTGAGAATCCTGTGCAAATGTCAACAATAAAAATACACAAACCCTGCAGAAGTAAGTACATCAATATGCACAGTATAACAGTTCACAAACAGTTTATGTGCCAAAAGAATACTTCTCAAAAACTACTTTTGTATGGCAGTTAATTACATAAGTAGAAAAGAAACTACATGCTCACATATATCTTGTGTAAGCATTTGTAGGGGTGAGTTAAACTCTACACTGATAGCTCTGTACTGGAAGTGACAACAGTCAGGTCTGAGTACAACATGTACATCACTGTCTACACCTCTAGCTTCAGATATAAGAAGTATACCAACCTTCTGACTTAAACAACAGTGTCCACAGCAAACAAGCATGGGCCCCACTCTGAATATCTGAAAGGGCTACGCCTACAAAACTTAGCAATTTATAGCATTGGGTTGCTATGACAGTAAGTACTGTAATTACCACACATCAGGGTGTATGCATTTACCAAATGTTGGGCACCAATTGGTGCTGAGGGCACCACATGCACATGCGCAGATACCTATAAAAGCAGACTGTACTTGCTATCCCCACATGCAATCATTACTTTGCATGTGTTAAAGCATCAGTGAACCTGGGGAGGAGTAAAAAAGAATTATTACTTAATAACACAAAAGGTTAATTAAGTAAAAAGAGTTGACTGAATTACTAACCAAATATATTAATTAAGTAAAAAAAAATTAATTAATAACCAAAATAAATTAAGTAAAAGCAATCTTTACTTAAGTAAAAAAAAAAAAAAAAAATTGTCAAAACATACACAGACGGACCTAAAAGTGACAAATAGGTATGTAACACATATGTGGTTACCGGCAAGTAGTAGATGTTTATGAAGAGTACTGTAAATACTTTGAAACATGCATATGTGGCAGGAGTCAGTATGTATGGACTGATGCCATGCATGACTAATGTCATGGACAAATTAGTGTGTACCTGTGTGCAGTGGGACATAACTGTGACATATGTAGCTCAGCATTAAATGTTAAACATCTGATCATGTCATCTATGTTCTGTACAGTACTGTGTATAATGGCTGTTTGGGGGATTAGTGCAAACATCTATATAAACCTGGATGTTACAGAGTAACACATGCATGATAGTCATATAATGTGTAGCTTAGCATTGGCAACTGCTGTACCAGGCTAGTATAGTAATGTAACATTAGCAGCTATAAATACTCCCTGTAATATTACTGTTATGCACACATGTGATAACTGTTCATGTTGTAGCAAGGCCCAACAAGTCATCCATGAGGTCTACGGACTTACAACAGTGTGGACCTTGTCTGTGTATGGCACACACATATGGTGAGATATTTATGTGTCAGATATATTAGCATCTTAACATGTGCATAGAGCAAGGGGTATACTGCAACTGTTTGTGAAGGGTGGTCATGTTGGTGAAGGTTGTTATGTGCATATTTTCATGTAGGTTGTAGTGTGTGGCAAACAAGACAGCATACAGTGCTGGTATATGACATGTGGTGTTTAAACACTGTGGGTATGATTTGTTAAGTCTTCAGTCTTCCAGACAGGGAGTCCTGCTAAAGATACATGGGCTGAGAATACCTTCAATGCATTCTGCACAAGACTGTGTAAAATTATTACATAACTGTATCCCTCTCAACCTTTGCATAATTGATATTCCCACCATGAAAGGTGGACTGTATATGTGCCTACAAGTAAATCTAAATCTACACAAATGGATATTTATATGTACACTCAAGCTCAATGTTGTAAATGTATTGCCATCCCTTTTGTTGAAAACCCTGTACCCATGAACTACCACATAGGTGGTAGTCTACTCAACACCAAAAGTATGATAAGAGACTACGGGACACAGGTGGACAGTAGTGTCCCTTTTGATAATCACAGTGCCACACTAGTCATATAAACTGTGTACGGTCCACATGTCATCAGAAAAGGTGTGTCATCCATGGAATAAGAGGTCAGTGTTCCACTCTACTCATCAGTCATAAAACCCATCATAAAATACAATGGCCCTTTTGGTATGTACCTCAGAAGACATCTACAGCAACTGTAGATGCCAGGCACAAACCTCACAAAGAGTATTACCAGACTCAAACAGATGCACTATGCAGATTGTCTTACAAAACCATAGCTACACTGTGTTGCATACTGGCTACCCAGAGCCAACCTCTGCCTAACATACAAAACTATGCCAAACACACAGGTGTTGGACATGCTCCATGTAAACAGATCAAAATCCCTACAAGCTACACACTGTACTGATCTAAACCTTGTAACGTCAAAAACCAGAACATGCTGGAGTGGTACATTCTCATCTCAGACACATACCATACTCTGGAACTTACTACCTATCAATAGCAAAGAAAGGTCCTCATTAGCAGTCGTCATGAATAATCATGATGAATGGATGTGAGATAGGAAATAAAACCCGGGAATCACCTCTGTGGCTCTGCATGACAGGGGCACGTGAACTTAAATTACATGGGTGTTGAAGGGCAGGGTACCGTATGGCTAGGCTTCTATAGGCCCTACGGCTAATAGCCTATGAGCTACCTAGGACCCGATGCACACATGCATGTACATGTTGCATTAATTGCTATGTGAGGTTGACTGAGTGTGATGGTGAATGTGTCAACATTGTGTATATGTGTGATAGACTAGTGGGAAACTGTTTACATCATGGTATGTTGTGTTCTAGCTCTGATCCCCACAAAAGATATGTATACTATAGCTAGGCAGGAAAAGCAGTATGGCATACTGTGTGATGCAGTCCCATGGTGTTGACTGGAGTGTGCCATTGTAGGCTAAAGCAATACATGTATGCTTATTGATTGTTAACACTAGTGAATACAAATCCAGTATGAACTGTAGCACTACCTGAAGCTGTAGGCCTAAACAGCACAGTATGGTGTATATCCACATTGCCTGGAAACACTGTTTTGTTTTGTTACGTGTAGTCCTCACACATTACATACCTCAGGCATAAGGTTTTGTAAGGGCTGACAGACAGTACTGTATGGTACACAGGTAAAGCTAATCTGGGTTGCCATACCTTTGTGACTTGTAGGTATGTCTGATGTGTGTGTGGGTATGCCTGCAACATGGCCTCGGTCATATGTGTGTTACAGAATATAAGTGCATATCTAGCAACATCTATAGTGTGGTACAGCAGTATGCCACCTATATTGATGAATGTGCACATATGTTACTTAGGGGTTTGCTATCAACAAGTAGTGTGGTGTACTGGTAGTACTGTAACTGTACTTTACAATCATTTCAATGGATGACATATTTTTGTATGCAATAGCTTTATATATACCTCCTGTGGCTAGGTGGTGCATTATGTCACATACAGTGTGCCATGTGCTGTTGTATAGTCTTACATACTGGTTTCACTTTGTTGCTGTGCAGAACATGGTTTAATATATATAACATGCCAGGCACTGTCAGACAGTTGTGGGCTGAGCACTGATGTGTGGTATTAAAAGTGTGTATCTACTGACAGCCAGTAGGTTGCTATATATGGCATTCCATTGATATCTGTACTTTAGAATGTTAAGTGTGCCACATGACTTGCTCACAATAATTGTTTTATTATCTTCCAGGGACATGTCTCACCACCGCAACCCTGCGTATGCCCCTGAAGCGGAGAAAATCATTATATCCACCCTAGTACAACATCACACCCTGCTGTTCTCTAGAACCAGCCAGGACCAGCATGAGCGCACTGCACTGTGGCAAGATGCTGTCTATCAGGTTAATGACATAGGCATGCATAACCGGACTTAAGAGCAGATACGCCATGACTGCAGTGATTTAATTACATATGTCCGGCAGCATGCCTCCAATGTCCACAGACAATAGCTTGCCACAGGTGGTGGTAAAGCATTACATCCACCCCTCACCAGAGTGGAAGAGCTGCTTATCAGCGTGGTGGCTCCTGGACAACCACTACAACAGACATGTGTCATCATGGAGGCTGGATTCACCCAGCAAGTTGACTCGGAGCGTGCAGGTAACATGGCATATCTGTAGACTACTGTTAGCTTTATTGTTAGAACATGCATATGTCAGATGTGTACTGTGTATTTGGAAGATGTGGAGCCTGGTGTTGTGCAATACTGATAATTTGGAACATAAGCTGTATGCCTGTGACTGTCAACCGTTGTACTACTGTAAAATTGCAAACTCACAGCAGCAATGCTATAGTTGTTGACACTGACAAACTGTCTCATATCCTTGTAGGTCCCTCTGGTGTGACAGCAAGACAACAGACCCATGCTGGTGAGTGTTCTACATTTAATATAGCAAATAACATGTGCATGTCATAGGTGAGTTGTAGGCCATATACACATGTAAAATACCTACACATAATGCATGCTCTGCATGTTTTCAGTGGGACTATGCACATCCCAGTAACATGAGTAGCTGCCTCAAACACATGCTATACACAGAGCATCCCAAACAATTGTGGTACACTGTAGTGGACATTGTATAGGCAGAGTCAATACACATGCACACAACATACACCACCTTGTCATATGCAGTATGTGTTAATATGATACACATGGAGTATTTAGACACATGCTGTAAGGTCAGACTCCAGTATCCCAAATGTCATCCCCACAGCACGCATACTATACCTGAGGGATAGAGGCCTATCATGGGGTGTTGCAAAACTCTTCAACAAACAACACATTCATGTTAGGCAATGCTCCCTACTGAACACCTTACATACCCATGTAACAACTGCCTGTGAAATGGTTAATGTAGCCACAATGCTGCAGTTCAGGTACAGCAAGATAGTTGCCAGTGTGGCACACATTAGTGACCTTGAGTGACCACATGATGCTGCCTGATGATGACTCATGGTACTACACTACATCCAGTTACAGTAACTATAGTACTACACATAGCATTCATTGCTATACACCTGACAGTTGTGTGCATCCAGCCATGGTATGTATACCTGTGAGTGATGGTGCACAGGACATTGAAAAGCATTTAATACTTGCACAGCAATGTTGTGTCCATGTACACATTGTGTTCCAGGGTGAGGCCAATCATTGAACAACACACATGCATCAGAGACATGTATACTGTTATTAACAAGGACTCTCTACACTCACACTGCATGCTGTTGAGCAACACACATCCTGCATGCTGACATGTGTGATAGGACTCTTTGGCTTGTGATACTGTACTCCACCATCAACCACTAATGGGTATGTTCTGGATTGCTGTTGGTGAGTGTGTGTGTGTGTGTGTGTGTGTGTGTGTGTGTGTGTGTGTGTGTCTACTTAGTGAGGAGTGTATTTGTGTTCATGTGTTCATGTGTGCATGTGTTCATGTGTTCATGTGTGCATGTGTTCATGTGTGCATGTGTTCATGTGCTCATGTGTTCATGTGTGCATGTGTTCATGTGTTTATATGTGCATGTGTGCATGTGTTCATGTGTTCATGTGTGCATGTGTTCATGTGTTCATGTGTGCATTTGTGCATGCGTTCATGTGTGCATGTGTGCATGTGTGTAGGTGTGCATGTGTTCATGTGTTCGTGTTCATGTGTGCATGTGTTCATGTGTGCATGTGTGCATGTGTGCTAACATCATGTACAGATTGTAAAATGTGTTTCCTGTCTTCCTGTCATAGGTACTGAGGTTTTGTTTGTTGAGTGCAACAGGGAACCAGAAGACACTGCCACAAATAGTGCAAAATGATGATACATGTTTTGTGGCACAGGCAGGTTTGACAGGGTCTGTCGTTGGGCCGCCAATCGACAGTACACAGCTTTCCACCCCATCTATGCACACATTCATACTGCCGATACATCCCTCATCACCAATGGCCTTAGCTGAGGGACAGCATACAGTAGGCATTGACCAGGATAGTGTGGTATCTATGGCACATACATCCCCTCACAGATTCCTGGAATGGTACCACATAGGCGGATGTCCAGGAGTTCTCTTGGGAGCACTGCTGGTCATAATGCCCCTGGCAGATGCGCCCCCCACAGGTCTTACAACCTCAGGTATGTTCTGGACTGTAATGCAGGCACAGGCACATATGGAACAGTACACCAGACAGGGACTGAGGGCGCAAAGGGCCCATAACACCGCTATCAATGACAGTATCCATGACCTTGCAGGTGCCGTCCATCATTACACCGAGGTCATTGATAGATGTTGGGGGAGACATTAGATGTCCTCTGCAATGTCATGTCCATGTGCCAGGACAGTGCAGGCCGGCCAAGATGTCGACATGGACATATGCCAGCAACATCATCGGATGGCAGTCATCGCAGATGATACACAAGTCACAGCCACTCCTGTAGTGGCAGTACCAGCCCCATCAATGTTGGGGCAGGGCTGTCAATAGACCGTCATAGAAGACCATGTGCATGTGGGTCTGGCTAGTCCCAGCAGGGAAATGGGTCCAGTCGACATCACTCTGCCTCTGATGATAGTACCCAGTCTGGCTTAGTATCCGATTCTGTCCGTTGCACCCCTGCCAGGCACAGGTACTGTGTCCGTGGCCAAAGACAGTGATCTGTACAGCCTGGCAGGTACAGTCTGTGGCTGTCTCACAACCTCCCACATATGGCAGCCACATGGTGGAACTGTGTGCATGCAGACACACACACATAAACCAAACACCTAGGGCTAACATATACACACGCACATTACATCAACATTGACCCATGCTGTACTGTTGTCCCTCACATACACACACACACATACATGTCGATTGGATGGGTCAATGTCAGGCTCTGGCAAACTAACAACACACCCTGTGCATATGATGAAACTGTGCCACCTCCTGTTATCTGTAACATTGATGCAGGAACAGGCTAACATGCATGAGCCTGCCAGCACTATTTTGGCACAGACACCACTGAATAAAGCTAATTACCTCATTTGCTGATGAAAACCATGCAAATGAGGTGAATTAGTGACTGAGTAAGCAGGCAGGCATCCGTGCCAGAACAGTGTGTTGCAGAAATGTATTTGGTTACCAACTGTGTACATTTCTGCAAAAATCAAAACGGGGGCATGACAGTTCAAAGTAAAACATGTATTATGACTGTTAGGCATGCCAATAGCCAAACATATGGCCACTGACATGGAAAACAGTTGCAAAAGTATGAAAATAAAAGTTTTTTTTTTTTTACCAATTTAGGTCATTTAAGCATTGTGTAGTGGCATGCAAGTGAGATCATGCAGAAATTTAAAAAATGTGAAAAGACAATTTTAAGTGAAATCTGCATTTTGCCATTATAGTGGGTAGCATGCAGAATCAAAACAATAACAGGTAACTCTGGTTGCTAAGGAGAAAGGCTGTGATGTAGTAGTTTAACAAGGGTATGCAAATGAGCAAAATTTACTGAATAGCAAAATGGGAGACCATTGTCTGTATGCACCTAACCACGTAGGAGCTATAAGGCAGTGGTCTAAGCAGGAGAAGCAACTGACATTAAAAGGGGGTGTGTTGTGCTTGGTGTAAGCACATTGGAGCTCCATGGCTACCATTTGAGCTTAGCTAAGCACAGCTAAACAAGGGGGTGTGTCTGAGGCTGTATTTACTTTTTCCATGAAATGAAAAGCATGTTCACATCCAGGGGAGCACCATTTCTGCTTAAAAGTGTTTACTGTACCTAAATGGGTTTGCACAGTGCGCACCAGCTCTTAAAAAAAAAAAAACGGAAATAGCAAAATTGTTCATGTTTGGGCAGCTGGTTTGTGTGGTGTGCTATGGGGCTTAAAAGGGGGGATGGGAAAAAATAGTAAACAGCAGAATAAAAGCAATCAAGTACAAATAATGTAGCTGGCAGGTGGACTTTATCTTAGTCAGCCAATCATACAGGCAGCATCTGCAGCACAACCACATAAACTATGCAAACACCTTTCAGTCTGATTTTTCCCACAAACTCTGCACCATTGGTGTGTGAATTTTAACCGACAAAAAGTTAGGGGCTGCTGTCACTTTGATATATCCATATGTGCTAGATGCTGAGGATGGCAAATAGGATAATGCTGATAACCGCCCCAAACTGAGGAGGAGAGTGTTCAGACCCCGGATAATGTACAAGGGGCCACATGATCTGGAGATAGTTGAGTGCTACAGAATAGACAGGGACATACTTCAACTCATCAAACTGTGCCAGCCTCACCTCAGACCCAAAGCCAACAGAGGGGAACCCATCCCAGTGGATACCAAGGTATGTGTAGGCCTTAAGAATAATAGCTACAGGTACTTTTCAAAGACCTACTGGGGACATCATGGGGATCTCACAGGCATCTGCATACAGGGTACTCCACCAGTTCCTGGATGCCATGCTTCCACATGCCGGTGAGGACATTTATTTCACCAGAACCTATGAGGAGGACCAGAAAAATGTGCCTTTTCTACCAGGTAGTAGAATACTTGGAGGTACTGGGTGCCATAGACTGTGCAGACATCCACATCAAAGCACTACCCATTGAACAGGGTAGGGTCTACGTAAACCACAAGGGCTTTCACTCCATCAACTGCCAGGTCATGTGCAATGCTCAGGACATTATCATTAATGTGTGTGCTGGCTGCCCTGGAAGCTATCACAACTCCCACATTTGGCATTCCTCACAGATGTACCAGGGACTTGCCAGGGGGGACATCCCATATGGCCATCTGGTCGGGGATGATGGCTATGCACTGGTGCTGTGGATGATGACACCCATCAGAAATGCACACAAACACACACACACACACACTCAAGAATGGCATAATGAGGCACACACACAAACCAGGATCATTATAGACATGTGTTTGGGATGCTCACGTCACTGTTCTGCTGCCTTGACATATCTGGTGGAACCCTGCAGTACTCTCCAGTCACATGTGCACAGATGTTTATAGTATGTGCCATGTTACACAATATGATCCTGTGGAAACAGCTGCAGCAGAAACAGCATGCGGAAGGGCACACAGCCCCCCACCATTGCCAAGGTCCCCGCAGGCACATAGGGACTCGAAGGAGGAACCCATTTAGCCAGCTCCTGTAGGCAGATTTAGACATGCCCAGTATGCCCTGGCCTTGGCAAAGAGCCAATACATAGCACACATACTGACATTGTAGGGAACCAGGGACTGACACCTCTCTCTGACTCGCACACATAGTAAAATGGATGCCACATACATCACACTACCTGTACCTTACCATGTATAGGCAGTGTACTGCCTGCATCTGGCAGAGGCAACCCTCAAGCACTGTCCTCACAACTGCTGCAGGTAAGAGGTAAGTCAGTCTTCTTAACAACAGATGAATGGAGTAGTATGTTCTGGAAGCATATCTTTGGTGTCACTGCATGCATGCAGGAGAATGGGGTGGCCTACTGGGATAGCAGCAGTCAACTGACAGCTATGTGGGACACAAGGAAATGTTTGCTTAATACTGGCTTCCCCACACTATGCAGTAGTACCAAATTTGATAAATCTCACTGCAGTATATGTGGGAGGCCAACTAAATGGGGGGGGGTCATAGGTCACAGGCATGGATGTCAGTATGGGGGTCCCATACTCACCCATCAGGCTCACCCAGCAAGTCAGTCATAGAAAACCATAAAGAAATGTCTGGCAAAGGCCCAAAAATGGTGACAATGATGAAATCTCCCCTGTAGACTAACACAATGATAGCACAGCAGGTCATTCAGTTGCAGTAAGGCACTGAAGGGTATGCCATTACAACCTGACCTCTGGTCTTTGGTCATATACCTCTAGTCTCTAAGACAGGGCACAATACTATGCTAAAAGGAACCAAAATATAAAGCAAATATCAGCACAGTCTGTACAAATATGTACAGTTGACAGGTGTGCCCCCTACACCCATACTCTCATAGAAATGCAGTAACATGTATGTTTATAGGGAAATAGCAGCAGAGCACACATTGCCAGGGCTGTCCCAATCAACATGATAACTTGTTGCATGTCTGCAATATGCAGGGGTCAATGAGCTATGGATATGTGTGGTTAATACTGTCAGGATGTGGCCAGCACTTACTCCCAACTGTTGTGTCGTAGTGGCCTAGGTACAGTACTGTGGTTGACAGGGCCATGTTCCAAGAACTGCAGTGCCAACTATTCTTCATGTCAGCTACACCTACAGCAGGAGTTGTACACACTGTCCAGATGTCAATATCTGTTAATGCAGGAAAGCTGTACAGGTCATGGACAGGGGGGCACATGTATGGACAGTACTAAGCTTGGAGTAACCTACACAGTGCCTACCATACCTCTCAACTGTCTTCTGTCAACATGTTTGCGTGACCATATTAAGTCAGCTGGGCATCATTGTAGGAAGTCTGAAGATTAAACCATGCCTAAAAAGTGTTTACTATAGCAAATAAGAATTTGTCCACAGATAGGATCCAAACGGGAATGAAGATTATTCTAAAGGTTACTTTTCAGAGCAATGGAGATTTAGAAAAATATGAATATGTTGAAAACAGAGATTCTCTAGAGAAAAGTAAAATAAAATTGAACCTGTATAAATAGTCTATTATAAACATACAGCACGATTTTCTCTCTGACGGCATTCATTTCTCAGAACAATAAATCATCTGACTAAGGAATATGTTGTAGTCATAACTCTCCTCACTATTTTCTTGTACTTAATATTGCCTGGCAACATGTCCTTGTTACAAAAATAAATTAATTCTCTCTAGTGAGTCAATGTCTTTCCTAGAGTTAGTAGTAAGGGTCTCATTTAGGCCAGAAATGTGTCTGCATTCTGTTTAGACACTGATTAGCTCTCATTCATCTGCTACAGTAGTAATACCTTTTTTCTTTGAATAAATAATTCAGTTTGCACTTTGGTGGGTAGCTTTGACAATGACTTCTTGACTCCAGCTAAGATAATACCACTTGTGGAATCTGTTTGGTCCCCTCACCACTGAAGGACTTTGGGGGAGAAGCAGCAGTTGTTTTTCTATAATATAGCTATACAGCTTTACAGGGCTAGCCAGAAATGAACATATGTGAAATTGCTCATTAAGCAAGTAACTTCTTTTCTCCAAGGGTTAACAGAAAGGAACAGGAAAGGAGCAGGGTTAGCAACCTCTTCCTGTTTCTATCTGACTCAAATAAGGAAATTTAGATGATTAAAACATCTGTCTGATCTTTCACT
Source organism: Protopterus annectens (assembly GCF_019279795.1). Lineage (NCBI taxonomy): Eukaryota > Metazoa > Chordata > Ceratodontiformes > Protopteridae > Protopterus > Protopterus annectens. The sequence continues at coordinate 227,852,247 of NC_056739.1, forward strand.
TCTTTGCATATAATTCTTGCAGGCAGATATTAATCAAGCAATTATGTATTTATTTATTTATTTATTCAGTAATTTTCATTTTTATTTTTACATTAATAAATGTCACAAATAAAAACCATCTTACAACATGACCGTATATATATATATATATATATATATATATATATATATATATATATATATATATATATATATATATGTTATACATTGATGTTAAATATCACAGGATATAGGTTTATTTATTTATTTTTTAATTTTCAGGTTTTCCATTATGTTAAGATAGTTCATTTTGTAAATTTTCTGGTAAGCAAGTATATTATGATAAAAATGGGGATATGCCATCTTTGTATGATATAGTCAACTGGCAGTTGATGTCTGAAAAATCCATGAAAAGCGTAATAATTGGTAGGTTTGAACTGTTGAATAATCCAAACCAAGGACTTACAGTAAACTACAGCGCCATCATGTGGTGTGGAGGATACAGTCAGTTAAGGCTAGTTAACCACCAAGACAGAAGCAGATTAATCTTTCTACTTCAGTTCTGTCTATCTGTCAACAGAATAGGCTGCATGCATAAACTATGGTATGGCAACTCCCTGTTCTGGTGATTGTTGAAAATTATGAAATATTTCAGTTTTGCAATCAGTTCCAGAAAATGTATGCATATCAGTCAGACATATTATTGCGGCATCTACCCATAATTCCAGTTCCGGTTTTTGTGCTAGTTTTCTTGCAATACTATTCTAATGCTTTTAATAAAATTGGTGACTGTCCCTTAGGTGCCAGATTTCCATTTCTCTTCTATAATAGTACTTGTCAACAGAGAAACTTGCCTACTAAGCAGCTTGTCTGGAGCTGCATTATATAATCAGAGCTCAATCAGGAAAGATACAGGTATTTGACTTAGCTTTTACATTTGACCTTTAATTGGTTACATATACCTGGCTGGTAGAGAAATAAGACCCATACCTGTATTATTGCATCCCATTTGTTTATCACATAATTCACAGCTCCAGGCAAGGACACTGAGAAGGTATGGTTGCTATGTTTTTCTACCTGGCCTTGAGCTGGTCAGTGTTGAGTCTGGATAATGTAACTCCTCTGAATTTGAGTTTTGGGAGGAGTGAAAGTACATTTGTGTGGACTCTTACAATAATATTAGATGTCCTTTTCTTCAGTGTTGCAGTATTTATTACACTATGGATCCCCTGCCAAGGGGAACCCAGACATCTGGCCAGAATAAGCATACCAAAGCCTTTAGGTTGCTTTAAGGTATGCTGTATATCACATGTATGCTCCTCATGTAGTGTAGGGCATAAAGGTGATGTCCGTACATACTATTGTCAGAACTGAGAGCCCAAGTAGGAATTCCAGTGCAAGGAAAACAGAGGTATTCAATACATCCAGAAGAGAAATAGACTCAGGGGATGAGGGAGTGAGTGAATACTGTAACAGAGAAGAGAAGAATATCTACAATTATGTTAAGACTTTACACAGCTGTACTATGCCCTTCCATTTCTCTGTTGCAGTATTCAATACACTAGGGAGAATGCCAAAGCTTAAGAAGGAGAGTGAGGAGGAATAACTGACAGACCCCTCTAGGACCCCATGAAGGATAGCCCTAGCAAAACCAGCTCTAGCTCTGGAAATGCAATCTGACTTGTAGTGCTTAGTAAATGTATGCCCACAATTCCAGATAGCTGCCTCAAGAATACAATTATTATCCACACCCTTGAAAAAAGCACCAGAAAAAGCCATAGCCCTAGTAGAATGAGCCTTAATAAAATAAGGAAGGCTCTTACTGAAGGAAATAACAAAAAAATAAATAAATAAATAGCTCTAGAAATCCAAGACAAAATAGTCTGCTAGGATACAGCTAATCCTAAGGACCCTGGATGAAAGGAAATAAAGAGCTGACCAGATTTTCTAATAGTCTTAGTCTTATCCAAATAAATTATGAGTTGTCTTTGCACATCCAATGTGTTTTACACTTTCTCACTGGCAGATTGTGGAGGAGGGAAAAAGTGGGCAAACAAACAGACTGGTTAAGGGGCAACTCAGTCATCACCTTGGGCATAAAATAAAGATTTGTATGCAAGGACACCCTGTGCTTATGAAACACCAAAAAGGAGGACAAGACATAATGGCTTGAAGCTCAGATACTTGTCTGGTAGAAGTAAGGGCTAACAAAAGTACAAGGAACTGGAAGCTACAGTCTCAAATGGAGCCAGAGTCAATTTTTTCAAAACAAAACAAAGATCCCAGGGAAAACAAACAGGCATCCTGAGTGGCCTAATATGATAATAAGATAAAGGCAGACAAGCAGAGATAGCTGATAAGTGGGCCTTAACAGAAGAATAAGCCAACACAGCATTGAACAATTCATACAGATAAGAGTGAACCAAAGTAACATCTACAGAAAGTGGTTCCAGATTACAAGAAAGACACCAAATAGAAAACCTCTTCCATCTGGATAAGTAGAATTTCCTAGTACTCAATTTCCTGGCCTTCTGCAGGACACTAAACATGTCCTCAGGAAAAAAAGTGTCTATATGGAATCAAAATCCTTTCACCCACTGTATCAGTTGAAGAGTGGATAGGTGGGTATGGGTGAGAGATTCCTTGTCTTCTTTAAGTAGGCCCACCCTGTGACGTAACTTGTGATGATTGCCTTTGGCTAAATACAGAAGAAGAGTGAACCAATGCTGTCTCGGTCAAAAGGGATCACCAACAAGATTTTGAAGCATTCTGTTGAATTTTGAACAGGACTTTTAGAATGATGGGAAGGGGAGGGAAAACATAAAGAACCATCTCCTTTCAAGGAAAAGAGAGGGTGCTCACCTTCCAAACCAGAGGAACTGGGAGTCTGGCACAAAAAAAAGAAGCTATCTGTTCATAGGGGAGGCAAAAAGAGCTATTTGAGGATTACCCCACTTGTAGACAATGACTAGAAACACATCCCTGTGAAGCATCCATACAGGGGAATAAGTTAAGGTCCTGCTCAGAGTGTCTGCCACAAAATTTTGACTTGAGGAAATGTAAACAGACCTGAAGAGTTACTTGATACTGGATAGCAAGTTCCTACACCAGGACTGCCAACTGGCAAAGAAGATAAGATCTTGCCCCCCCCCCATTTGTTTACATACCACATCACTATGGTATTGTCTGTAAGCACCTTGATAGTTCTCGGGGATAAAGGATCTCTCATCTCTTTGACATTGATATGTTCTTTCTATTGAAGGGGTGACCAAATACCCTAAATCTTTAGGGAGCCAAATGCTGCCTCTCATTTCACATCTGAAGCATCTGTGAACAGTTCATAAGAGGGAATAGAAGGATGAAAAGGGAGCTCTGGATTTAGAGACAACTGCTGAATCCACCACTGAAGTTCCTTCTTGAAACAAGGCAGAAGAGGAACTATAAATTCAAGGGGATGTGCATGTTGAAGCCAAACTGACTTCAGAAACCACTGAAAATTTCTCATGTGGAGTTTGGCCAGAGGGATCATAGGAATGGTGGAGGCCAGGAACCCTACAACTCTAAAAATTCCCCTGGCTGTTACAGAGGCCAGAGGAAAAAGAGCTTGAAAACAGGATATGAGTGTTAAGACCTCAGGAGGTAGCAGGGATGCCAGCATAGGCACAGTCTGGATCCTGCACCCATTAAAAACATGGTCCTAAGGAGTTAGAAAAGACTTTGAACTAAATGATTTGCAGAAGGGAAATGGCAAAATGAAAATTTAGCAACAAGACCTCTGGAGAGGAAGCCTGAAACAGGAGGTCATCCAAATAAGGAGAAACGTGGATCCCCTGAAGCCTAGAAAAAGCAATCACAGGAGCAAGGCATTTGGTGAATACACTTGGGTCAGTAGAAAGGCCAAAAGGCAAAGCAGAGAACTGAAAATGCCAGGAAACAACAAAGAAACATAAACATTTCCTGAAAAGGAGATAAATAGGGATATAGAGATAATTATCCTTGAGTTCCAGAGACACCATATTAGGCTGAGGAAGCAAAAGAGTCAACAAGGTTTGAAGGGACAACATTAAAAAGGAGGGCACCTTCAGAAAAGTATTTAGATGAGAGAGGTCTAGAATTGGTTTCCAGTACATTCTTTCCTGGACACTAGAAACATCCTGGAATAAATGTTTTGAATGGCTATCCCCATCAGCCTGGCTGTAGGTCTAAGCTCAGAATGGAAACTACACTCAATGTGATGAATGAAATCCAGATTGCAAATGGTCAATTTAAATATTAACTCTTTATGCTACTTGATCGCTCAGTAGCCTTTGACTGTGTGGACCATGAGATTTTGATTAATTGTGTGAAGGTATACTGTGAGTTAACTTACGGTTCCAGAGATATGAGTATTTGTTTGTACTGTAAGGTGAAAACTTAATTTTTTAAAGGATCAACACATATCCACTGGGAGTTAAAGGTACATACTCAAAAGAGATGTACTGGAGGGAATGTGATGAGAGATGGGTTTTGAAGGCAGATGTCACAGACTGACTAACAGCAATGCTAAATAATAACCCTCAGCAATAAACAACACATAAACAAATGCCAGACACACTATCTTAAGAACAAATAAATACTAACCATATACAAAAAATATTCAAATAATAAAATAAGCCAGTGCAATGCTGATATACTATTAAATATCAGAGGCAAGCATGACTGCATACTGACTAAAAAGCAATAATCCATTTCATGTGCAGAAGATTTAAAAGAAAATCTACCTTACATCTAAATAAACACTCTAAATGAAAGCTCAGTATGCTGGACATGGCAGTTTTAAGTTAGTAAAACAATAAACAGGCAGATGCAGCACTTAAATGGATATGCATAGTCTTCCAGCAAGACTCACCTACCATTGTCTTTAGGTACAAATCGTTTTTAATAGCTCTTTCCCACAGAAACCAGATGTACTAACATCATTTCTGTAATCCAATAAAAGGGAATAAATGCTGTGTAGGCAGAACACTTTAATAAAAAAATGTCAGCGTTTTTGCAGATGTACTCTGCTTCATCAGTCCATAAAAGCATAAAAAGCACACATTTATATATATAATAAAACTTCAAAACAAGCAATGCTATTTTCTCAAAATAATCACATAAGTTTCATGCTTAAACAGTACTATTTAATTATCTAAATAAGCCTGTTTCAATTTTGGTCTTAAACTGCCCTTACCATTAAAACCAAACTCCTTGTCAATTTGTAAATGCAATATCCAATATAATTATCTGCTTACATAAATCTCCCAATCTACCATCTTCTCTCATAGTCGCAATCATTTTACCTTTAAATTTATGTGCATCACCATATTCTAAAACACGTTTAGCTAAAGAATTCTTCTCATTCATTTGCCTTACATCTCTGGTATGTTCTCTCAACCTTTCTGCCAACGAGTGGCTGGTCTTACCTACATAACATATTTTTGCATAGCGTGGATTGAGCCAAATATACAAGATATTAAGAACAACAACTAGCCTCTACCTTAAAATAATACCTTCTATTGATCGCTGGATGTATAAATGTGCTCCCGCTATCTATTACGTGGCAGAAATTACATCTGCCTCTTGGAAAAGTACTAATATTATCCAGTTTAGTTGATTTACCATCTTTGTAACAAAGCATAATTTTTAGTGACCTTTTATTTCTAAATCTAAAACTCAATCTACAACCTATAACACTATTAATTTTGTTGTCTGAAGTCAAAATAAGCCAGTTTTTCTTAATTACATTAGAAATAGAGCTAATGATGCTTGAATAAGATACTAATGCCAGTACCCCTTCACTAACCGGAGTCTCCTCATTTTTTGACATGTACACCACTCTGTCACAAAGAAAATACAGTCTTGCTTTTCCTACCCATAACACATTTATATCCTCTATTCCTTTATTCAGTTGATTGCAGTACCCCTATCCAAAAATTCCCTTCTCATCAATTTGATGTTGGAAATAAACCTATCTCCCTATTATTCAATGTTGACATTCTCATAGCCTGACCCCTCACTATATTTTTATAGATATGAGGGGATGTAAGCTTTGTCTGTGCAATGTGTGATTTCTGTGGCAGCTCTTCCTATACCTACTTGTAACAATGTTACTTAAGGTATTTTTCTCTAGCCTTACATCCAAGTGCTCTATCATATTCGTCAGATGTAGTGCTCAGATACTTAGCCCCACACAGCTGCTCTAAGGCTTCATGCACCATGAGCATGGGATAAGCATCTGTCTCAGGGTGCCTGCTCAGTTTGCTATAGTCCACACAGAATTTGGTGCTGCTGAGCTTTTTGTCACCAGCACTTTTGGTGAGTTCAAGGGACTATTGTACTCCAAAATTATCCCAAATTCCAATATGGTTAGTAGTTTTTTTTCTCATGGTTTAACTAACTCTTTCAGCCACTCTGTAAGGGACTTATTTCAATGTCTTTTGATTCTTAGTCTGCATGGATCTAGACCAAGTTGGTACACGTGGCTTACCTGCAAACATATCCACAAATAGCCAAACAACTGCTTTGATTTATAGGTTCATAGGTTAATATTCGTATATTCATTCAATGGACCATCCACAGACTATTCAGAAGATCCCAGTAAAAATGTCCAAGAAATTAATTAACAGAAGACCCAGATGGGATTGAGTACATTATATTAAGTCATGCAATCAATGTCCATACATTAGTAATAAGGCTATGATTGCCATAACAGCAAGGGATTACAATATAAATGCAACAGGTCACTTTAACTGTGATTCTCAAGGTGTGGTATACGTAGCTCTGTGTTCACAATGCAATTCCTACTATGTAGGAAAAACAGAAAGAGCATTGAGAAAGAGAATCTATGAACACATCTACGAAATATCAAAGAAAAAAGAAACAAATGCTTTATACAAGCATTCCTTAGTTTGTGAGAATTCTAGTTTTTCTTTCTTTGTGGCAGAACAGGTTAAAAAGGAAACAAGGGGAGGCCTGTGGGAGGAAAGACTAGAATCCAAAGAGCTGTGGTGGCAGATATTTTTGGAAGCAACAAGCAGTCCAGGGCTGAATGACCACATTTCTTTAAGTTCAGTATTAAAATTAAGAGCAGCTAGAATTTAGATGAATTCTAGTAATAGCCTAGTAAGAACAGCAGATGGTGCTATTTTAACCATGACTTTTAGTAAGTTAGAATAAAGGAAAAGAAGTATTTATTGAACAATAAGATTTTAACTATCTATTTAAATATTTATTGATTCCTTTCACAGTTTTAAATGCTTAGCATTACTATAAACAAATGGGTTTTAAACATATCAAACACAATGAGTTGTGTATTTATTGTGATGAGCATCAAAGTGGTTTTATCTTTTTAATCAGTTTTTATGAGTCTCATTAATTAGTTAATGGGATTATTAAGTAATGGGTTTTATTGGTTGGTTTCAACCATATGAGTGTATAAAATGTGGTTTTCAAAATGAATGGTTGTCTGATGAAGTCTTACAGTTTTATGTGGGCAGCATACTGATTTTTAAAAGCGTTACGTGTACAATATTGCATTGGTGAATAAAATCTTTGTGTTCGACTGTTGAAGGACTGTTTCCTTGGTTTTGGATTATTGGTTCCTTTTTTCGAATTTGGCGCCTATTTGTGGTTTTGGCTTGTTACGGCGCTATTCATGGATAGCAGTTCGACAACGTTGAACCGGGAAGAAGTGGGACAGACCCGCAAATTAATTGGACAACTCAGAGCTAATTGAGCTCCTTACCCCGCTCTGTTGGGAGCTAGTTTGGGGTGGAGACACAATGAAGGTGAAGATATGTCGAAGGGACGGAAGGAGGGCTTTCTAAGCACAAACGGAAGAGACATCACATTGAGCAGAGCCCTGCACGGATGGAGGAAGCGGAACCGAATGGTAGCGACTTCAATCCTGCCGATACACCTCTGGCTTTACAACCTTTTAACCAACAGCACAATGTCTATGGATGATATACGGAGAACTCATAAGGACTGTTCAGGCTCAAAAGCCTCAGGTACTGTTCCCACTGCTTTTGACAATTTTAATGTGCAGGAATGGTTAAAAAATCCTACAAATTTGAGTATGCACAGAGCACAGGATGGTGCACCAGTGGATGGTGACTCCTATGCTTTGAAACTTGATAAACTGGCTGGACTAATGCATAAACACAAAATGTTGAACATTGAAAACTGTTACCTTTTGGAATGCATTAAGCAAAAAATAGTACCTAAGGGTTTAAGGGTTTGGAAGTACCCTAACAATGTGGAACCGGGTACCGCATTTCATACAGAACTTATTAGTGTTTTCAATGATTGTGGCATTAATATTTTGAGACTTATTATAAAGGAGAACAATAGGAAGTTAGAAAACTTAGAAGAAGAAATAACTGTGTTAGATGGTTTTATTAAGAAAGATATGTTATTTGAAATTAGAAGTGAAAAAGAAAGATATTACAGGATAGGCTCAGATATAGATGCCAAATGTATTTCACTTAAACAAAGGAAGATTAATAAATTGAGGAGGGACATTGAAGATTATGAAAATGATGTTAGTTACCCGAAACCACCCTCTGCAAAATGGGATCACAATGGCAGGGTGAATAACAACAACAAGGGTAACAACAGAAATGATTTTAGAGCTTTTTCCAATAACTTTTACGACAGGATGGACTATGATTTTGAATTTCCTCCATTAATGAATGAAAGACCACAACAAGAAATTAATAAACGCTTTCAAAATTTTCAGCAAAGGGGAGGGAGAAGAGGGAGAGGGAGGTATTAGTTAATTCTATATGCACCCTTACCCCAACCCCTATTTCTTCCCCTACTCAGAATATGACCCTTGTACCCCAACCTGTGCTACGTCATGGGTTGGATGAAGGAATATTACAAACAGGTACTACTTACTCATTAAATAATTTCTCTATTTATAATTTTAGCAACATTTCTATTAATAAAATTCACTTTGATGTTCTTAGTAAAGGTTTTAAATATATTCCTAATACTAAAGGTGACATAGTTCAAACCATAATAGATATGAAATTGTTTTTGAGAAAAGTGAACCTACAAGTCACATTACCCCCCAGGAGACTGGACCTTGGTTCCCAGCAACAAGTATTAACCAGAAAAAGTACATTTAATCCCCCATACCACCCCCAAATAAGAAATTTGGATTCCGTTCTGGAAAAGAAAATCAGAAAAGAATTTAAATTCAATATTAAGGAGAACAATATAACGGAAGAAGAATCTAAAATGTTGAATGAGTTAAGACAGAACAATCAAATAAGGATTATGAAACCTGATAAGGGGGGAGGGGTGGTCATCATGGAAAATATTATCTATGATGGAAAAATGAACACCATCCTAGGTGATGACAATAAATACAGGATAGTTTCTCAGAATGAGGTTCTTTTGGCATACCAGAAAATAGACAACACTTTAAACAATATGCTTATGGAGGGCACTATTGATGTGAAACTGCATCAATTTCTTTATGTACCGAAACCGAGGATACCCATTATTTTTGGTATACAAGGTACATAAAAATGTTAGTGACCCTTGACCCAGGACCTATAGTGGCAGCTGATGGCTCCAAGACTCTCCCTATGGCCAAATATGTGGATATTACAACAAAACATTTGTGTAATACTAACAAATACATTCTTAAGGATTCTTGGGACCTATTGAAGAACATTAATCCTGAATTATTAACTAATGACCTACTTTTTGTGACAATAGATGTCATAGATTTATTTTCATGTATACCTCATGATGAAGGGATGAGGTTTTTTGAAGACATGGTATTTTTAGACAACAAACTTACACATTCAGAGAAAGTAGCAGTAGTTGAATTAGTTGAAGTTGTACTAAGGAACAATTTTATTGGATTCAATAATGAATATTATCAACAAATAAGTGGTGTAGCAATGGGTGCGGCCTGCGCACCCACTTATGCTAACATTGTATTAGCTGCATGGGAATCCAATTTTGTTCTTAATTCTGGTTATGAGCAATATTGGACGCTTTATAGGCGCTTTTTAGATGATATAGTCATTTTTTGGAAGGGGGGTGTCGGGAAATTTGTAGAGTTTTTTACTTATCTTCAGAACACTACCAACTTTTTAAAATTTACATACACTATGTCCCCTGACAGATTGCAATACTTAGATGTGGAAATATATAAGAATGGGAATAATACGGACTTTGAAACTAAGGTTTTTAGAAAAAGCACCTTCTGCAATTCTTTTTTACATTTCACTAGTGCACACCCCCCACACTGCAAAAGGAACATTGTTAAAGGACAATTTGTGAGGGGGTGTCGCATGACTAGTAAGAATGAGGATTTTGTTAAGGAATGCAACACACTAGAAGGAATGTTTTTAGCTAGGGGCTATCCACAAGAGTTCATCTCTAATATTAGAAAGGAAGTGGAACTTAACAGACCTACAAAATTCAAGCCAATTAAGGGCACAGGACTTATCTGTTCAGATTTTAATATTCCGCCCCAGGAGAAAATGAACAATACGGAGGAATGTCAATACACATCAGCTCTGGTTATGGAATTTAATTCATTCAATACTGAAGTGAAAAAGATTTTTCAGAGGGAATGGACCAATTTCATTTCCTTTTCTGACCTTCAGAATATCAATAAAGATATGCCAAAAATAGTTTATAAAAATGGCAGAAGTATAAAAAAGTTGTTAGAACACAATAAATGGAATACTAGAGAAGACTCTCCTAATATGGCCTTAACTGACATAAGGTATGGAACATATCAGTGTGGTCATTGCAATCAATGTCCATACATTAGTAATAAGGCTATGATTGCCATAACAGCAAGGGATTACAATATAAATGCAACAGGTCACTTTAACTGTGATTCTCAAGGTGTGGTATACGTAGCTCTGTGTTCACAATGCAATTCCTACTATGTAGGAAAAACAGAAAGAGCATTGAGAAAGAGAATCTATGAACACATCTACGAAATATCAAAGAAAAAAGAAACAAATGCTTTATACAAGCATTCCTTAGTTTGTGAGAATTCTAGTTTTTCTTTCTTTGTGGCAGAACAGGTTAAAAAGGAAACAAGGGGAGGCCTGTGGGAGGAAAGACTAGAATCCAAAGAGCTGTGGTGGCAGATATTTTTGGAAGCAACAAGCAGTCCAGGGCTGAATGACCACATTTCTTTAAGTTCAGTATTAAAATTAAGAGCAGCTAGAATTTAGATGAATTCTAGTAATAGCCTAGTAAGAACAGCAGATGGTGCTATTTTAACCATGACTTTTTTAGTAAGTTAGAATAAAGGAAAAGAAGTATTTATTGAACAATAAGATTTTAACTATCTATTTAAATATTTATTGATTCCTTTCACAGTTTTAAATGCTTAGCATTACTATAAACAAATGGGTTTTAAACATATCAAACACAATGAGTTGTGTATTTATTGTGATGAGCATCAAAGTGGTTTTATCTTTTTAATCAGTTTTTATGAGTCTCATTAATTAGTTAATGGGATTATTAAGTAATGGGTTTTATTGGTTGGTTTCAACCATATGAGTGTATAAAATGTGGTTTTCAAAATGAATGGTTGTCTGATGAAGTCTTACAGTTTTATGTGGACGAAAACGCATACTGATTTTTTAAAAGCGTTTACGTTTTATTCGTGTACAATATTGCATTGGTGAATAAAATCTTTGTGTTCGACTGTTGAAGGACTGTTTCCGTGGTTTTACATTATATTAAGTCTCTATCCCTGTCCATAATGCTTGAGGGGCCATATTGGGAGTCTACTCATGATTACCCATGCAGTCATCTAGGTCACAATCTAAAAGGGCCAGAGAGCTACTTTGCTTTACATCCATATGGAGCCTTTCCATAAAAGAAGGATTCTGTATGAGAGATAACTATCTCACTGTCAGATATTGGTTATGTTTATCCTGTTTATGTTCCAGTGGAAGTTTTGATTTCTTTAGCATGTATTTAGGGTGTTATTAGTTTTGCAGATGTGTAGGAATTCATATACATCTAGAATCTTTGAGGGTCTGTATGTTAGATAGAAGTCCTCTCTCAGAAGTCAATAGGAAATGGAAAGAGAAAGACAGGGAGAGAGATGCTATCCCTTGAGCAGGTGCTTGAGCTGGGTCACATGCCTGGAAATGTAAATGTGAAGGGGGCATTATACTCTATTATTGGTCCCATAGGAGAGGGATAGAAAAGGTAGATAACTTCCTCGGAAATAGAAGACATACCCCTGGTGAATAATCTGCTTATATACAGTAATCTTTCAGTTAACCGGCACCTATGGGGATTGGTACATGCCTGACAACTGTAGTTTTTGGTTGCTTGAGAGTTACTATTAAAAATAGGTCTGACTAATACTGTACCCTATACTACTTTTTTGGCTTGACTTGTTCTCAGATTGAGGAGAGAGGGAATTTATTCCTATCTTACTTTTTAAAACTCTAAAACTCCAAAAATGTAAGGTATGTTTCTGTGGTGGAATTCAGAAAGTGCAACACATGAAAACTGTACTGTATTTCTTCAATTTTCTTTTTTTTTGCCGGTTGCTTGAGAGTGACAATTGCTTGAGTTCCAGTTAACTGAGAGGCTTTATTACTTGTGGAACTTTAAGGTTTTATTACTTGTGGAAGACTGGGTATTTTATGTAGCTTGGAGAGTTTAGGATATAGTTTTTAGCTTCCTGTTCCTCTATACAATTTTTTTAAAATACTATTTAATATTTTGTTGTTTATAACTTATAGGTATTGAATTATATTTATGGTTATTTTGGTTAAGATAGAGTTTTGTATTGGTCAATTGTTTTACTGATTTTGATATTCATTTTTAATTGATTAATTAATGTATTTAACTAATGTCATGTGATGGTAGGGTTTTATAAAAGGGGCTGCTTTGGGCAGTTTTTTTTTCTGAAGAAGTCCTTCCCCAGGATTCACGAATCCTCTGTGTAAGACTAAAGTAGTCTTACACGGAAACGCCAGTCTAAGAGTAAGACAGCAGCACGCCATGCATATTAATGAGGACGTGCTGCCTCAACTCAAAGGCTAACATGGAGCATGCACGAGTGCAATGGGCGTGTCAGACTGCCGAGCAGTATAAAAATCCACCCCCCTGCAAGTCTCTCAATTGGGAAATGTCAACTGACATGAGCAAGTCCGCTCAAATGTGTACATACCCAACACTACACTCCCTCACATTCTAAACCCCAGTACAATTATAAAATGTAAAACTTTTATTTTTTTTATTATTCCCGATACAGAGGCCCGTATTTGCGTGTGTTTGCGCGGGTTTGCCCATTGCTTAGCTACAGTTAGCAGTCAAGACATCGAAGAGGATAATGAGAAACTTATATGCAAATTAAGCAAAATAGCAATAGCATAGTGGTAGAGCCTTCACACAAAGAGGAGGCATTCCTGGTTCAAGTCCCACCACTCCCTTTTTCACTTTCTGTTGGAAATCTGTATATGAAAAGAATTTCTGACATTTATCATTGAAAATTTAGTAAAAAGCATTGAAATGGCCTATGTAGTAGTGAACGAATTATATATATATCTATATATATATATATATATATATATATATATATATATATATATATATATATATATATATAAGAAAGTGAAATGGTTATGCATACTGATGAATGCATAAGTAATGTATCTTAAGCAATGTGAAGCACTGCTAAGTAAAGTTTACCAGTATTAAGCACATTTCAGTAAAATTGCTCATAGCTTAGCACTGCACTAACGCAATAGCTTTGCGTGGAGCTGCGCATCGTGCCAACTAGCACAAACAGAACATGTTTGCTCGTAGCTACACACCGTGCTAACTAGCGCAATGATGGGCAATGTCGGGCAACGTTGAGCAACGGCGAGCAATGTAGAGCAACATAGAGCAACGGTGGGCAAAGTTGAGCAAAGTTGGCTAAACACAGCCACACCTCCTAGCCGGTCTGGCCAGTAGTAAAATAAAAGGCAATGACAGGCCTCGAATCCGGGATACTATGTAATCACAGTACTGAACCACTAAGCCATGACAGCTTTTCATATACATGCACTTTCAACACACACATACATATCAATAGAAGTTTACCCATTGCTAAGCAGGTGTGCTTTTAGCTGAGTTTCTTCAAAATCGACCAATCACAGATAAGATATTCTCATCCTAAGGGGTGGTAAAAGCCACACACACTCTGGCTAGGCTTATAAATGCCCTAGGGCAGATAGCCTAGTATGAACCTATGAACCTATGAACCTATAAGTATGGGAGTTGAGGCATATTTAAGCTCCATAGGTGGTATTACTTGCCATAACTGGTTGTAGACCCCATCTGCAGTCAGCATGGCCGGTGTTGGAGAGGGCTCTCGATTTCGAGCGCAACGTTGGGACATTGAGGAGTCAAAAGTAATGGTTTGGGTCCTCGTCCATAATCATGAAGAGAGACTCCTGCACGGCCAGTTCCAAGGCACCCAATACAAAGCGGAAGCCTGGAACCGTCTAGCTCATGATCTCACCAGTGCCACAGGTGTCCCTCGCACTGGTGAGTACATCAGACACCACTACTCAGACCTGAAGAGACACAAGGAGGACTGAATGAACCAGTGGATACAGGAGGCCCATGGGATGGAAAATGCCCAACTACTGAGTTGGTAGCCATGGAATGAAGTATGTAAGAATTTCTACGGTAGCCTATATTATGGATAGGTATGTCTCAATATCACTTAATTTACTTCACAGCTGCAGATGTCCGTGCTGCGATTCAGCAAGCCTATGCAGATAGGCTGCTAAGGCTGCACCACCATGCAGGTTAGTAATTATTCTGCATGTATTGTTATATAAAATAAGTGAGAGAGCCTGAGAAAAAGTGTTGTAGCTCAATAATAAAGGTATAATAAGTCTTGAATAACTTCCCTACATGTACTGTTATATAAAATAAGTGAGAGAGCCTGAAAAACAGTGTTGTAACCCATTAATAAAGGTATAATGAGTCCTGAATAATTTCACTGCATGCACTGTTATATAAAATAAGTGAGAGAGCCTGAAAAAGTGTTGTAACCCATTAATAAAGGTATAATACATCTTGAATAAGTCTTCTGCATGCACTGTTATATCAAATAAATGAGAGAGCCTCTAGAAAAGTGTGGTATGTAATCAATAAAGGTATAATACCTGGAGTGTGTCCGTGTCACTTTCTTTGATATGTTGTACTCTTGCATTATAGAAATACTACTGTTGCATCAAGCGCTGTCAACCCACACTTGGGTAGGCCCATATAAAGTGGATGAAGGGAGTGCCAGTAGCTGTTAAGCATATATATAGTCCTCATCTGTTGGTTCATGGCCAGAAATAGGAATGTAGTGTAAACTATAAGTATATACAACTTGTATATATAATTTGTTAATGGAGGTATCTTTTTACACCCTACTGTATGTGCATAAACAATGCAATTCCACACATCAATGGGTATGTCTAATCTCAAAACATTTGTTGGGACATATGTCCTATTGTTTTATAAATATCTGCACTTACTTCAATGCATGTGCCCTGTTCAGATATCACAATCTAGGTGGCCTGTTGCCTCCAATTAATCCTGCATGCTGTTGGAATGTCCACTGTTGTTCTATATATGCATGTGTTATGCTTGCTGTTCTAATGTTGGAACTCTGGAGTGTTGGGTTAATGGGAATACTACTGCATGCTGTTACAACTGGTTTTGGAATGCTGTTGGCTGTTACCAACCCATAATGTCATTAAATCCCCCTAAACATTGAATGTATGGGAAGGCCGGTCCCAGTGGACCCACCTGTTCCACCTCAGCTGGCGATGGCACCTGGCAGCAACAGGTCTGATGCCCAGCCTGGGACCTCCTCCTCCATTGGGCCTGTGCCATCTTTGGGTGGAAGTGCTGCAGGGGATGGGGCTCGTCCCCCCTGTGCAAGTGTGGGCGGAAGAGGACCTCCTCTCACTCTCCGAACAGTCCGGGCTGTGGTGCGTAGGGAGATCCAGCGTTCTGTCACTGATCCTCTATGCCAGCTTGAGGCATGAGTGGCGTGACTCACGGGTGAGACTGCCCTTCCTATGCAGCCCCCAGCACAGCCACCCTCTGGGGCTGTGAAGGTGCTGTGGTGACTGCCCATGGGTGGGGATCTCAGTTCCACTGTCGCCATCTGTGGGATCATGGGCTTGCGGTTTCCAAACATCCTTCCCCGTCAATGTTGTTCACCCTCCACATGTGTCATATTCCACCCCTGTATGCATCTTGTTTGTCCTGTCTACCTCCCCAACCTACCCCCTCAAATATACCTACATCCCCTACCCCACATTCCACTCTCACCTGGAAAAAGAAATAAAAAGGGCAATCTGCTCCAAAAAAAAAAAAAATTACGCCCCATACATAGCTGCCCATTTTGCACACATGTCTGCTGGACATATAAAATGTAATTTAATTGGCAGTACAACATACTTTGTTGTCCTCACCCCTCTCTCAGGGGTGGAAGGTTTCATATTTCCCTCCAAAATTATTGCATATGCACAGCTGTTGCTGTAAAAGAAATGGGCAGCTATGGTCCTTGCCTACACCCATCCTGCACATCCCGAGCTGTTTTCCCTACTGTCTTTCCCTCTTTGTGCCCCTTTTCACGACTGTCCTATCTCCCAATTTTCTTTTCTTTCAAAGAAATGAGCGCGAGGGTTAGCGGGAGTAAGCACTTTTAAGCAGTAGTTAGCGGGTTTGCGCAAGTGTGCGCTTGTGTGCACTTAGCTAAGCACTGCTAAGCTTCGCATAAACCCATGCAAACCCACTTACAACTGCTTAAAAGTGCCTTAATCACCCTGCATGTGAGGGCCCTTGGTCTGCTCAGCAGCAAAATAAAACATCTCTGTCAGTCTCGAACGCCGGACCTTGGACACACTAGACTGCATGAAGTACCACTAAACAACAGTAGATATACAGCAGGTTGTTGCTGAAATAAATATATCATGCATCAGAATGAGTGAATGTAAAGGAAAAATAGGAATGCCATAACACAAACCCTGTTCTGTGGAACTTTACCAGCAGTTGTTGAGGAATTGCATTACATGACTGTGATAAGAGAACCAGCCAGTCTAGCAGTAAATTATGTTACAGCAGCACTTTACAACCCCCACACACAGTATCATAGCAGGAGAAACACTGACATATCTGACTAGGGCAGAGGACATACATCTCAACTGTGACTACATATTAGGGATGTCCCTGATTCTGAAACATATCTTAGCTGTGTCCCTCTGAATCCCCTGAAAAGTGCTGATGTTAGGCAGAAAGGTGGGGTATTACACCTAATGAATAATGACAATATCTAGGAGTTAGACACTGCTTGTACTTCAGAAAATGTGTAGTAATCCATATGCACTGGTTCTCTCAAAGTCTCCACTTACTGTCTCTAATATTTTGAAGGTGTACCTCACTTTTACCTACCTTTACCTCACTCTATTCAAATATGTACCTGAGTGTTTCAGAGGCCCGGCCGAAGTAGAAGCACACAGGCATATCAGCTTTTTTGCTGTTACACACTGTGCAAATAGCTTTGGAAGGAGTTCTACAAGCATACCCTTATGCAGGAGTACAACACTAAAATACCAAAAGATGTAGCCATGTACTGGTAGCAAACGACTGTAACAATGCAATTGTACCAGTGCTGAAAAGACCTGTGCATTGCACAGACAGGAAATAATGGCCTAATGTCTGGCTACCATCTGGATAGGTCCACAGTTGGGAGCTATGCAGACAGACTACTTGCCTTGCTAAACTAACAGGTACACAGCAACCATTTAAGTCCAGCAAAATAACATTCACACAATAATACATAATGCTCCCTGTATGTCTGCATCCCCACCCAAATGTACAATATACCTGTGTGTTCAGGGTCTACCAAGGATGTAGGTAGGCATACTCAATACTGTAATTGTTCAGTTTTCTTGAGCATCCTGTGCTAATGTCAACAATAAAAAAGCACAAACTGTGCAGAAGTGAGTACATTAATATTCACAGTATAGCAGTTCACAAACAGTTCATGTGCCAAATGAATACATCTCAATAACTACTTTTGTATGGCAGTTAATACATACTCCCATGTATCTTGTGTTAGCATTTGTAGGGGTGAGTACAATTCTGCACTGACAACTGTGTACTGGAAGTGGCAACATTCAGGTCTGAGTACAACATTTAAATCACTGGCTACACACCACCTTCTGACTTACACAACTGTGTCCACAGCAAACAAGCATGTGTCCCACTTTGGAAAGCTGAAAGGGCTATGCCTACCTGACATAGCAATGTATACCATTGGGTTGCTATGACAGTGAGTTCTGCAATTACCACACAGCAGGCTGCATGCAATTACCAAATGGTGGCCACCAATTGGTGCAGAGGCCATCACATGCACATGTGCAGATACCTATAAAAACAGGCTGTACTTGCTGGCCACACATGCAATCATTCCATTGCAGAAATTGAGAGAGAGAGAGACAGAGACAGAGACAGAGAGAGAAACACACCAACCAACATCAACCGGAAAAAAAAAAACACATGGAACGTAATACTACCAACACATACAAAGGAAAGGTATGTAACAGATATGTATTTACTGGCATGTAGCAGATGTATTTGAAGAGTACTCTACATACTTTGAAACATCCATATTTGGCAGCAGTACGTATCTATGCACAGATGCCCTGCATAACTACTGCCATGGACAAGTCAGTGTGTAGCTGCGTGAAGTGGGACATAACTGTGACATATGTAGCTCAGCATTAAATGTCAAACATCTGATCCATGTTATCTGTGTTCTGTACAGTAGTGTGGAAAATGGCTGTTTGGTGGAGTAGCGCATACAGCTATATAAACATGGATGTGACAGAGTAACACATGCATGATGGTCATATTAACGTGTAGCTTAGCATTGGCAACTGCTGTACCAGGCTAGTATGCTAATCTAGCATTTGCAGCTATATATACACCCTCTTATATCATTGTGTGCTCACATGTGACACCTGTTCATGTTGCAGCAAGGCCCAAAAGGTCAGCCGTGAGGTGCAGGGACTTACAACAGTGTGGTCCTTGTGTGTGTATGGCACACACATACGGAGAGTTATATCTGTGTCAGATATATCAGCATCTGTACATGTGCATAGAGCAAGGGACATACTGCAACTGTTTGTGAAGGGAGGTCATATATATGTTGGTGAAGGTTATGTGCATATTTGTATGTAGGTAGTAGTGTGTGGCAAACAAGACAGCATACAGTGCTGGTATATGACATGTGGTGGTTAAACGCTGTGGGTGTGATTTGTTAGGTTTGCAGTGTTGCAGCCAGTGAGGCCTGCTAAAGCCATATGGGCTGAGAACACCTTCAATGCATTTCGCACAAGACTGTGCAATATCATTACATAACTGTATACCTCACATCCTTCGCATAATTGATATTCCCACCATGAAAGGTGGGCTGTATATGTGCCTATATATATATATATATATATATATATATATATATATATATATATATATATATATATATATATATATATATATATATATATATATATATATATATATATATATATATATATATATATATATATATATATATATATATATATATATATATATGTACACCAATGGATGTGTATATGTATGTGTGTGTATATATATATATATATATATAGAGAGAGAGAGAGAGAGAGAGAGTCATATTTACTGTGACAGATGCCTGGTGACAAAGCCATGGCCTCAAGCTCAATGTCGAAAATGCATTGGCATCCCTTTTGCTAAAAACTCTGTACCCATGAACTACCACATAGGTGGTAGTTGACTTAACACCAAAAGTGTGATAAGAGACCATGGGACACAGGTGGACAGTAGTCTCCCCTTTGATAATCACAGTGCCAAACTAGTCATGTAATCTGTCTACGTGGCACACCTCATCACAAAAGGCGTGTCATCCAGGGAAAAAGAGGTCAGTGTTCCCCTCTACTCATCACTCACAAAACCCATTATAGTGTACAATTCCCCTTCTGGTATGAACCTCACAAGGCATCTATAGCAACTGGAAAGGCCACAGACATACCTCACAAAGAGTATTACTGGCCTCAAACAGACGACCTATGCAGACCATCTCACAAAACCACAGCTAGACCGTGTCGCTTACTGCCAACCCAGAGGTGACCTCTGCCTAACATACAAAGCTATGTCAAACCCAGAGCTGTTGGACATGCTCCATGTAAACAGATCACAATCCCTACAAGCTACATGCTCTAGGGACCTAAACCTTGTCACCTCAATAAACAGAACATGCTGGAGGGATAGATTCCTATCTCAGAGACATCCCCTACTCTGGAACAAACTACCTATCAATAGCAAACAAAGCTCCTCAGTAGCACTCATCATGAATAGTCTTGATTATTGGATGGGAGATAGGAAATACACCCCGGGAATCATCTCTGTGGCTCTGCTTGACAGGGGCACATGAAATTAAATTACTTAAGTGTCAAAGTCCAGGGTACCATCTGGCTAGGCTCCTATAGGACCTAGGGCCAATAGCCTATTACCTACCTATGAACCAATACACACCCATATTTACTTGTTGCAATAATTGCTATGTGAGGTTGACTGAGTGTGATGGTGAATGTGCTGGTGAATGTGTCACAGTTGTGTATATGTGGGATAGCTTAGTGGGAAACTGTTTCTGTCATGGTATTATGTGTCCTATTTCTAATCCCAGCAAAAGATGTGTATGCTATTGCTAGCCAGGAAAAGCAGTATGGCATATGGTCTGACGTAGTCCCTTTGTGTTAACTGGGGTGTGTCATTGGAGGCTAAAGCAGTACATGTATGGTCATTGATTGGTACAGCTGGTGAATCCAAATCCTGTATGAACTGTAGTACCACCTGAAGCTGTAGGCCTAAACAGCACAGCATGGTGTATGTCCACATTGCTTGGAAACACTGTTTTGTGTGTTCCCTGTAGTCCTCACAGATTACATACCTCAGGCATAAGGGTTTGTAAGTACTGACACACAGTACTGTATGGTACACACGTAAAGCTCATCTGGGTTGCCATACCTCTGTTTCCCGTATGTATGTCTGATGTGTGTGTGGGTTTGCCTGTGACATGCCCTCGGTCATGTGTGTTACAGGATATAAGTGCGTAACTAGCAACATGTATAGTCTAGTACAGTAGTATGCCACCTATATTCATGAATGTGCACATATTTTAGGCAGGGGTTTGCCATCACAACTAGTGTGGTATACTGGTAATACTGTAACTGGACTTTACAATCATTGCAATGGATGACATATTTCTTTATGCATTAGCTTGATATATACCTCCTGTGGCTAGGTGGTGCATTGTGTTGCATACAGTGTGCCATGTACTGTTGTATAGTCTTACATAGTGGTTTCTCTTTGTTGCTGTACAGAAAATGGTTTAATATATAGAGCGTGCCAGGCACTGTCAGGCAGTTGTGGGTTTAGCACTGATATGTGGTATTGAAAGTGTGTATCCTCTGACAGACAATAAGTTGCTATTTATGGCAGTTCAGTGATATCTGTACTGTAGAATGTTAAGTGTGCCACATGACTTGCTCACACATATTGTTTCATTGCCTTCCAGGGTCATGGCCCACCATCACAACCCATCCTATAGTCCAGCAGAGGATGAAATCCTAACGTCCAGTCTGGTGCAAAACTACACCCTGCTATTCTCAAGAACCAGCCAGACCAGCATGAGCGGACTGCACTGTGGCAAGATGTTGTCCGTAGGGTAAATGACATAGGCATGCAAAACTGGACATATGAGCAGGTACGCCATCACTGCAGTGATTTACTTAGATATATGTCCAGCAGCGTGCGTCTGATGTCCGTAGGCAACGGCTTGCCACAGGTGGTGGGGTTACCACCCATCCCCCCTCACCAGAGTGGAGGAGCTGCTCCTGAACCTGGTGGCTCCCGGCCAACAACAACAACAGCAGACATGTATCATCATGGAGGCCAGAGCCCCTTAGCAAGTTCACATGGAGCGTGCAGGCAACATAACATATCTGTAGACTACTGTTATCTCTATTGGTAGATCATGCATATGTGAGATGTGTACTGTGTAGTTAGAAGATGTGAAGCCTGGTGTTGTGCAATACTGATAATTTGGAACATGATCTGTAGGCCTGTGACTGTCAACCATTGTACTACTGTAAGATTGCAAACCCACAGTAGCAATGCCACAGTTGTTGCCACTGACAAACTGTCTCATATCCTTGTAGGTCCCTCTGGTGTGACAGCAAGGCATCAGACCCATGCTGGTGAGTGTGTTCTACATTCAATATTGCAAATAATATGTGCATGTCATAGGTGAGGTGTAGGCCATGTACACATGTAACACACCTACACATAATGCATGCTGTGCATGTTTGCTGTGAGACTATGCACATCTCAGTAACGTGAGCAGCTGCCTCAAACACATGCAATACACACAGCATCCCAAACAATTGTGGCTACACTGTAGTGGACATTGGATAGGCAGAGTCGATACACGTGCACACAACATACACAACTTCGTCATACGCAGTGCATATTAATATGCTACACATGGTGTATTCAGACACCCGCTGTAAGGTCACACTCCAGTATACCAAATGTCATCCACACAGCACACATAATATACCTGAGGGGTAGAGACATATCATGGGGCAGTGCGACACTCTTCAACACACAACACATTCATGTTAGGCAATGCTCCCTATTGGGCACCTTACAAACCCATGTAACAACTGGTTGTGAAATGGTGAATGTAGCCATAGTAATGCAGTTCAGGTACAGCATGATAGGTGCCGGTATGACACACATTAGTAGCCTTAAGTGACCACATGCTGCTGCATGATGATGGCTCATGGTACTACACCCCATCCAGTTACAGTAACCACAGTACTACACATAGCATTCATTGCTATACACCTCAATGTTGTGTGTGTGCAAACATATGCACCTATGCACAGTATGCATAGCAATCACCATTTGCACAAAGTGGCACATATCTGTCTTGTAATGCTTTTGAGTGTATAGGCCACACGAACCGCATTGGGTATGTGTGATGTTTACTGTTGCAGTTGTGTCATATCATGCCATGTCATGGCTGGCACTGGCATGTCCACAATATGTTCTACACTCACCATAACTACTGTACAATGGCTATGTTGAGCAATGGTATTCCATCAGGTATACACACACCACTCATCCTGTGTGTGTGTACATAGCATGCATGAGCTAAACCTGTGTCCACAATTAACTGCTAAAGACACAGACACTCTAATCAGTACTGGATATCTATGTGACACACAGATAAACATCCAGCCATGGTATGTATATCTGTGAGTGATGGTGCACAGCACATTGAATAACTTGTAATACTTGCACAGCAATGTTGTGTCCATGTACACATTGCATTCCAGGGTGAGGCCAATCACTGAACAACAACACACATGCATCAAAGCCATGTATACTGTTATTAGCAAGGACTGTCTACACTCGCACTGCATGCTGTTGAGCAACACACGTCCTGCATGCTGACACATGTGATATGACTGTTTGGCTTGTGATACTGCACCCCACCATCAACCGCTATTGAGTATGTTCTGGATTGCTGGTGGTGTGTGTGTGTGTGTGTGTGTGTGTGTGTGTGTGTGTGTGTGTGTGTGTGTGTGCTTTAGTGAGGAGTGTATTTGTGTGCGTGTGTGCATGTGTGCATGTGTTCAAGCACTCATGTGTGCATGTGTGCATGTGTTCATGTGTGCATGTGTGCATTTGTTCATGTGTGCATGTGTGCATGTGTTCTGACATCATGTACAGGTCATAAAGTGTGTTTCCTGTCTTCCTCTCACAGGTGCTTAGGTTGGGCTGGTTCACTGCAGCAGGGAACCTGATGTCACTGACACAAATAGTGATAATGAGGATAGGTGTGTTGAGGCACAGGCATGTTTGCCAGGGTCTGTCATTGGGCCACCAATCGACAGTACACAGGTGTCCACCCCATCCATGCACACAGTCATACTGCCAATACATCCTTCATCACCAATGCCCTTAGCTGAGGGACAGTGTACAGTCGGCAATGGCCAGGACAGTGTGGTATCTATGGCACATGCATCCGGACACAGCAACCACACTCAGAGGTCTGGAATGGTACCACATAGGCAGATGTCCAGGGGTTGTCATCGGAGCACTGCTGGTCATCATTCCCCAGGCAGACGTGCCACAGGTCTTACAACCGCACGCATGTTCCAGGCTGTCATGGAGGCACAGGCATGTATGGAACAGTACACCAGACAGAGACTAAGGGCACAGAGGGCACATAACACTCCTTTAAATGACAGTATCCATGACCTGGCAGGTGCCATCCATAATTACATTTTGGTCACTGATAGACGTTGGTGTGAGACATTAGATGTCCTCCGCAATGTCATGTCCATGTGTCAGGACAGTGCGGGACAGTTGAGATGTCAACATGGATGTATGCTAGCAACATCAGCAGCTGGCAGTCGTCGCGGACGTCCCTCAAGTCACAGCCGCTCCCGTAGTGCCAGTTTCAGCCCCAGCAATGTTGGGGTGGGCAATCCATAGACCATCCTAGAAGACCATGTGCACATGGCTCTGGCCAGTCCCAGCAGGGACCTGGGTCCAGTGTACATATGTCTACCTCTGAGGATAGTACCCAGTCTAGCTTAGTACCTGATACTGTCAGTAGCACCCCTACCAGGCACAGGTACCGTAACCGTGGCCAGAGACGGTGATCTGTAAAGCCTGGTAGGTACAGTCTGTGGCTGTCCCACACATCCCCATATATGGCAGTCACGTAGTGGAACTGTGTGCATGCAGACACACACGCACATAAACCAGATGCCTAGGGCTAACTCATACCCGCACACATTACATCAGCATTGGCCCATACCAGTACTCTTGGCCCTCACACACACACACACACACACACACACACACACACATACATGTCGATTGTATGGCTCAATGTAGGCCTCTGGCAAACAAACAACACACCCTGTGCATATGATGAAACCTGTGCCACCTCCTGTCATCTGTAACATTGATGCAGGAACAGGCTAACATGGTGCTGATGCACAGGGTGACTTTATAGCAGTATAGCAATGTTAGCATGTTGTCAGCAGTAAAGTGTAATGATATCCTTGGAGTTGTAGCTGAGCAGGCATGATGCATTAAAGCTATGATTCTCAATGTAGTATTGTTTACACCAGTATTAATTCCAATAGTGTAATGTCCGCCCACGTGTCACTTGGCTGATGTGTGTAGTATTGGCAACATGTGTTAGAGAGTGGACAGTACATGTGGGATGTGTGCAGCACAGGTTTGCAGGTGTACATTTGTGAACATGGTGCAGGTGCACTGTCTGCATATACGTACATAGTGGACACATGGGCAGGGTTACATGCCCTGTATTACACAGTGTTAATACTCTATAGTTTCTATCGGTGGCCAGTATGCATAGTACTACACACATTTTGGAACTTGGGTAAGCATGTGTGTATGACATGGTTTGACACTGTGCTGTGGGTGATACTGTTACTATCTGTCATTGGTTTGCATTCTGGTAGTATACATTACCTCAACAGCCTGACCATAAACAATCGTTAGATTATGTCTTGACAACTGACACACAGATGTAGGACAGACAGTATCATTTGTATTCTTCAGGAACTATACTATGCCAGTAACCAGTGGTGTTCACCTGCACCCATTCCTGGGACCACTCTTGTTTGGCATATAGCTCTCTTAGGTACAAGCAAACACAGTAGGGATATGTCCGTCCACGTCTGGAAATGCATACTGTGGCCTGTAATGCATTCTCCAGATGACACACACATCCTCCGCAAGGGTATCATACAGACAGATACCTGTTGTCAAACCCATGCTGTAATGCTATAAGTCAACTAAAGTATAGTCATCCACCTTTACAAAACATAGTATCCCCACAGTACCACATAGGTAGTAGCTCCCAACATGTTGAACAGGTACCAATGTGTACATACAGCCAAGTGTTACATCATCTCTCCTTTGGTAATCATGTTTCCAAAGGTATTTTGAAATCCCTTGGTGAATCACATAAGCAATAAGGGGTCTGCATGCATATCCACAAAGGTTGTTGTACACCTATAATAAATAGCCATCATTGACAGACTTTGCTGCATTTGAAAAGGTCTGAAATATACCTCAGGCATAAACCCTCACTCACACTATTCAATAGAGAACGTAATGAGTGTGTGCAACATGGATGACCTAGGCCAGGGATCACTGCAGTGGTCTGGAAAGTGGCAGCACACTCTGGCAAAGATAACAGATGTGTTCATAGAGAAAGCAGGGTTCCCACCTATGCAATAATTGAGGTCACATGTATGTATATGTATTTGCCACACAGCTACCTGCAAAACCCACACAACAGTAACACACACACACATTCACCAAGTGCAGGATTCAAACCCCTACCTAACTACTTTATGATACTATAACAGTATGCCTTTACACAATGCACTATACACTTTACTGGGAGTTCTTCTTTCCACAGGTGTATTTGTAAGATGGTGACATCATCTGACTTGACAAAAATAAGTATACCACTTTTAAGGTGTTGTAGTTGTCTCCAAAAAGATTGCTCGTCTACATGAAGATACACACACACTATCATACAGTTGTCAAGTGCAGGATTTAAACCCCTACCTAACTACTTTATGATACTAAAGCAGTACACATTTACACAACATGCTATACACATTACTGGAAGTTCGTCTTTCCACAGGTATATTTGTAGTATGGTGACATCATCTGACTTGACAAAGATAAGTATACCACTTTTAAGGTGTTGTAGCTGTCTCCAAAAGGGTTGCTCCTCTACAAGGAAATAGACACACACTCTCATACAATTGTCAAGTGCAGGTTTCAAACCCCTACCTAACTACTTTATGATACTAGAGCAGTACACATTTACACGATGCACTATACACATTACTGGGAGTTTGCTTTTCCACAGGTATATTTGTAGGATGGTGACATCATTAGACTAGAAAAAGTGGGTTACATTAGGTGACATTTGGTGGGCTACATAGAAGGAATTTCTAAACACTTTGTCAATGTGATCATCAAAGGAGAGTTTACTATTTACTTGGGTCCCCAGGGCCATAATTACATTCTCCGTACATACTGGATTACCAACTATGTGGTAATTTGTGTGCAGTTTGTTTTATCGAAAGGGGATGACTATGCATTCTTTGGCATTCTGCTTGAGGGCATTGTTTTGACACCAGGTATCTGTCTCTGTAAGACCCTTCTGGAGGATGTCTGTGTCAGCAGTTGAGTTGATTATGGACCACAGTTAGCAGACATTTGCAAACTTGTTCAGCCATACTCCTCCCATGCTTGCCTGTACCTCTGAACAGTATCTACTGAACAGGTGGGGTCCCAGGACCAATACCTGTGGGATGCCATTTGTGACTGGTTTTAAGTCGGACATGGCACCCGCAATTCTGAACATGTGTGTTTGATCTGTGAGCCAGTTGGCCACCCATCCTATGACATAGCTGTTAATGTTCAAGCTGGTAAACTTGTCCATGATGCCAGAGTGGGGAATGGTGCCGAAAGGCCTTAGTGATGTCCGG
Organism: Protopterus annectens; assembly: GCF_019279795.1. NCBI lineage: Eukaryota > Metazoa > Chordata > Ceratodontiformes > Protopteridae > Protopterus > Protopterus annectens. Next base: position 227,879,957 of record NC_056739.1, read on the forward strand.
GTGGGCTGTGTGGACTACTTTCACCTCCATCTATGTCCTTGGTAACTGTTTCAAATAAGTCAACTAGGTTTAGGAGGCAGGATCTACCTTTGATAAAGCCAATTTGGGTAGAGTCCAGTGTCTGGAGGTCCCCAATGTCTCTGTTTATGGGTTCCATGATAATTTGCTCCATAGCTTTGCAGACCAGGCTGAGTAGGCCTATAGGGCAATGGTTTCCTGGTTCTGTTGTGGCACCCCCTTTGTGGAGCTGGATGACTGTTGCTGTATGCCATTCTTTGGGTACATAGCCTGTGGTAAGGTTGAGTCTGGACAGTGAATTTAGGTGAGGGTGTAGTTCCTTTTGAGGCTGGTGTAAGTCACAGCCTGGGACACCATCCAGTCCCATTGATGCTGTGTTCTTAGCTTTGGAGAGGGCTGTTTTTACCAGCATGTCCATGAAGTCTGGTGCTCTGCATTCTTCTGGGATGGACACAGGCCCTTTTGGGGGTGATGGGGGGAGTTTGCACTGAACTTGTCCCCCAGGATGTGGGCAATGTAAGTTGGTTCAGTGTATCTTTTTGCCATTTTTCAGTAGCTGACAGCATATTTGAGAGTTGCCACCTATATGTTTGGTATAGCTGACAAAGGCTTTGTGGTTGTTATTCTTACATTCCTTGACAATTTGTCTTTAGAAACTGGCCTTGGATTATTTTATGAGTGATCATTGTTTCTTCTGAATAATGATCAGTGATGCCTTTCCTTTTGTGAAGTTTGCTCTATCATGTGTTTGTTTCCTCCTTCTGTTGTATAGCTTATTTATGTGCTACGACCACCAGATTGGTTTACTATTTTTGGAGGAGTGCATCTTGGTTTTATTTGGGATGTCTCGATCCATGCATCCCTGTAGATGCTCATAGAATGCACTTGCAAATAATTTGGCAGATTGTATAGCATTATCCTTTAGCAAGTGGGCTTTGGAACTTTCCACTTTGGTCTTGGGAAGTGTGCAGTTTTCTTTTAAAGATGTCTTCACAGTGGTTTCCTTGAGTGGGGGGGATGTGGATGTCCAGTGTAATTACTTTATGATCTGATATTACCAGGAGGGGTTTATCTCTGTTGTGGAACACTGGTACCCCATGTTAGTGATTATCAGGTACAGTATGTTGTCACCAGCTATTCCCAGGGTGTTTCAGTTTTTAAACTCTAGGAAACATTGGACAAAGGAAGTTTTACACGAGTAATTCTCCCACTCAATGTTTGGGTAGTTGTAATCTCCTCATATAATGGTGTTTGATAGGACCTTTATATTTTCCACTGTTCTCAGGAATACTGAGTGAGGTTCCTGAAACAAGGTAGGTGATCTGTAGCAGGCTACAATCTGATAAGCAGCTTTGCCCAATGTTGGTTGCACTTGCATGGTCTACAAGGCCTCATGTTGTGCCACTAACCTGAAGGTGTGGGTATCCATAAGGTAAATGGATACAAACCTTCCTTTTGTATTACACTCTGGGTTTTGGGGCCAAAGATCAGAGGGATTGTGAGTGTTTTATGTGGAGCATGTCCAACAGCTCTGTGTTTGACATAGCTTTGTATGTTAGGCAGAGATTACCTCTGAGTAGGCGATATGCGAGGGAGTACAGCTGGAGCATTTTGAGACAGTCTATGTTTGGCATGTATTTCAGGCCGCTAATGCTCTTTGTGATGTATTTCTGCAGGCTTTCCAGTTGTTGTAGATGTCTTGTGAGGTACATAGCAAAAGGGGCATTGTACTCTATTATGGATCTAGAGAGTGATGAGTAGAGGGGAACAATGTCCTCTTCTATTCTGCATGAGACACCTTTTGTGATGAGGTGTGCCATGTAGAAGGATTTCCTGTCTACTGTGGGGATGTGATTATCACAGGTGTGTCCACTGTCTACCTGTGACCCAAGGACTCTTATCATACTTTCAGTGTTAAGTATACTACCGCCTATGTTACAGTTCATGGCTACGGAGTTTTTACAAAAGGGGATGACAATGCATTTATTGGTATTGAGCTTGAGGCCATGGCTTTGACACCAGGCATCTGTCTCAGTGAGGTCCTTTTGTAGGATGCCCACATCTTTAGCATTTACAATTTTGGCTCCTAGTTTGCAGTCATCTGGAATATTCATTGGCCACAGACCTTCCATGTTAAAGTTTACTTCAGGGATGTAGATACAAAACAGGACAGGACCCAGGACTGAACACTGTAGCACTGCACTCGTCAGTGGTCCAAAGTCATACTTGGAGTCTGCTACTTTCACAGTGTGTGTGTTCTGTCAGTGAGCCAGTTGGCAAACCATCTTGTGACATAGCAGTTTATACCTAGGTTAGTGGGTTTATCTATAATTCCAGAGTGGGGGATAGTGTTGAAAGCTGTGGCAAGATCTACATAGGCTGTGCGAACCACCTTACCCTTGTCTATGGTTCTGGTGACTGCTTCAATGTCATATATCAGGTTTAGGTAACATGATCTGCATTTTACAAACCCAACATGGTTGTGGTCCAGAGTTTGGAGTTTACCAATGTCTTTTTTTGTATGATGATACATTCCATGGCCTTGCAGTGCAGGCTCATCAGGCTAATGGGGCGCTAGTTCCTGGGGTCCATGGTGTCTCCACCCTTGTGTAATGGGATAACCGTCGCTGTGCACCATTCAGCAGGCACAAAGCCTGAGGTGAGGCTATGACTGAACATGGTATGCTGGTGTGGTGCCTGTTCATTCTGTAGTTTGTGTAGAACACAGCGTGGGATGTTATCTGGTCCCATGGATGCTGTGATGCTGGCTTTGGAGAGTGTTTTTTTACCTGTGCAGCCGTGATGACAGAAACTTTGCAGTCTTCCATTATAGAGATGTGCTCTTTCATGGGTGAGAGGGGGGCAAAGTTAGCACTGATCTTATCTGCCAGGATGTTGGCAATATCAGTTGGGTCTGTATATTTAGTGCCATTGAGCTGTAACTCAGAGCAGATCTGAGTGTTGCCATGACATGGACCTGTCTGTTGGGCAGAGATCTCCCGAGTAGACAGTATGCAACAGAGTACAGATTGAGTTAAATTCAGTCTTGTTGCATGGGGCAACTGTTTGAGGCCAGTAATCCTCTTGTTGAGGTACTTCAGTGGTCTTTCCAGCTGCTGCAGGTGCCTAGTCAGATTCATCGCAAGTGTGTTGTGGTACTCTCTGATGGGTCTGATGACTGATGAGTAGAGGGAACCTCCTTTGACCTACATGCAAAGACCTTGGCAGTTTGTGGGAACACATAGCATGATTGTCTGACCACTTTGTGAATGTGTTTCTGGAAGTAGAGATGACTATCCACATGTGTCCATAGATCCCTTACCATCACCTCCATATTTAGGGTGTTGGCACCTATGTGGTATTTGTTTGACTGTAGCTCGAGGCCATAATTTTGACACATCTGTCTGACTGAGACCCTTTTTAAGGATGTCTTTGTTGTTGCAAACATCGATTATGACAACTTTTTTGCAGTCATCCACAAACTTTGCTAAACATAGCCCTCATGTGTTTGACTGTATTTCTGAAAAGTATACACCAGACAGGAGGGGTCCCAGGACTGAGCCATGGGGGACAGTAGTTGTTACCAGCTTTAACAGGAGACCACAATTCTTACATTGTGTGATCTGTCTGTGCCCCAGTTGGCAATCCATCAGATGACATACATATGTATGCACAGGTTGTTGATTTTGTGGATACGACATGTGTCTGGGATGTTGGAAAAGGGCTTTTCAAGGTTTATGTGGGATGTGTGTAGCTCATTTCATTGATGTATGTCCTGGGTGACTGCCTTGAAAACAGTCTAGCAGGTTTGGGAACCATGATCTGCCCCTGACCAAACCAATATTGGTAGGGTTGGGTGTTTTTAGGCTCTCAATAGCTCTGTTTATGAGTTCCATCATGTTGGACTCGATGGCCTTGCAGATCACGCTTAATAGGCTTATAAGACAATAGTTCCCATGGTCTGTTGTGCACCAACATTTGTGGAGTGTGCCAAACATTGCTGTAACACATTCAACAGTTTCATATCCTGTACAGAGGGTGAGGCTCAACAGACTGTTCAGGTGCAGGGTCTGTTTGTTCTGGAGTTCACTTATGACACAGCTAGGGAAACAATGTAATCCCATAGACGCAGTGTTTTCAGGTTTGGAAGGAGCTGTTTACCCATTCTATATGTGATATCTGTGCTTTCACAATCTCCAGGTATGATGATGGGGCCTTTTGTCAGTGACAGGGGGGTATGTATGTATGAGCCTGTCAGACAGGATGTTGGCAATGTCAGTCATTTACAGTTTGCATTGACTCAGGACATATATGAGTGTACATTGCTATTTATGACATAGCGGAAGGAAGCGTCATGGTTCTCTATGGACTCCTTCACTGATTATTTTGCCAAAACATGAACTGGATAATGTTTGGAGTGCACATTGTTTATTCATGATACTGATTGCAGGTTTATCAATCTTCTTTGCTTGTTCACTTTCTGTGAACAACTTAAGTACTTGTGGTACATGGTTTGATTATGACAGGGTTCCAATATATTATATGTGTCTGTTTTCATATAACTGTGTGCACAAGGCAGGATTGGTGAATAGTGACAGGTTCCTGGGATAAAACATATGCAACTGCCAGATATGTGTGGCCCAATGCTGTACTCAGACATAGCCTAAGTGTGTGAGCATGCCCACTATGACCTTTCAGTATGTTGTTGCCTGACATTTGCTTTGTTTATTTAAGTGTGTGAGCATGCCCAGTATGACCTTTCAGTATGTTGCTGACTGACATTTGCTAAATTTGTTTAAGTGTGTGAGCATGCCCATTATGGACATATATACTATATGTGTGTGAATAATCAAGTTAGTTTTGTGTTGTACATTGACAGGAAGCATGCTGTGCCTGCAGGGCTTCCATGAGTCACTTTGCATAGACTTAACAGTTCTACACACAGGGGGGACAGCTATTATTTGTACATTTCTAACCGGGGGCAAACCTGATTGTTACTGTGGGTGTACATAGGATGAGGGGTTCACCTGACATTTATACACATTTGCTAGGCCTGCACTGCTATGTCAGGTACTCCATTTCAGTCTGTACTGTTGCCTATCATTCTGGCTTGAGGCATACTACTGTACTACAGATCTTAGCTTCCAATTTCACGTATATTAGTTTGTGACTTCATAGCCTACCCAACCCACATCACACTGCCTGGCCTGCTGTTGTCTGTCTGCATAGGCAATTGTGCTTAAATATGCTAAACAGTGGTAAAACATGCTTAGCACTGCTTTATATTGCTTAAAATAGGGCAATCATGCCTCAGGTGGTGCTGCAGGGCTGCCTATGTTGGATGCACATAGTACACTCCCTATACATGTTTGAAAACAGGTAGTTTCAAGTTAGGCATCCCTTTTATTGTATGTGCGCATCAGAGAGAGATGTCATTTCCAGGGTTCCTACTGATTCAGTGTATGTGCTATGCGTTGCCTCTTTGCCAAGGCCAAGGCATACTGGGCACGCCTCCTTCTGCCTACTGGGGCAGGCTCAGGTTGTTCCTCCTCCGAGTCACCCTGTGCCTGTGCAGGCCTTGGCAATGGTGGGATGCTGTTTGGCCCTGCCCCATGCTGTTCCTGCTGCAGCTGTTTTCGCAGGATCATATTGTGTAGCATGGCACATTCCATGAAAATTTGGGTACATGTAGTTGGTGAGTACTGCAAGGCTCCACCAGATGTGTCCAGGCACCAGACCAGTGACTTGAACATCCCAAACACATGCTCAATAATGTTTCTTGTTTGTGTGTGTGCCTAATTATGGTGTTCTTGTTTGGGTATGTGTGCATTTCTGATGGGTGCCATCAGCCACGGCTCCAGTGCATATCCAGCATCCCCCACTAGGTGACCGTCAGGGATGTCCCCATTGGCAAATCTCTGGTACAGCTGTGTCAGATGCCAGATGTGGGAATCGTGATAGCTTCCAGGGCAGCCAGCACACACATTCATTATTATGCGCTGGGCATCGCACATGACCTGGCAGTTGATGGAGGGGAAGCCCTTGCGGTTGATGTAGACCCTACCCCGCTCACCGGGTGGTGCTTTGATGTGTATGTGCGTGCAGTCTATTGCACCCACTACCTCAGGGTATTCTGCTATTTGGTGGAATAGACGCATATTGCTGGCCAATGCCTCACTGGAATTGGGGAAATATACGTGCTTACTGACATGTGCTGACATGGCATCTAGGAACTGGTGGAGTACCCTGGATGTTGATGCCTGTGAAACCCCCATCATATCACCAGTTGGTCTCTGGAAGGTACCTATAGCTAGTATTCGTAGGCCAACACACATACCTTGCTATCCACTGGGATGGGTTCCCCTCTGTTGGTTTTGTGTGTGAGATATGGCCGGCACAACTCAACAATTTGCTGCAGGAGGTCTCTGTCCACTCTATAGCGCTCCACTATCTTCAGCTCATGTAACCCCTGGTAGGTTACCCTGGGTCTGTACACTCTTCTCTGTCTCCTCACTGTGGGTTGCTCTGCAGCATTCACAACATCACCACCCTCAGCACCTTGCACATGTTGGTTTATGATAGCAATAGCAGCCCCTAGCATTTTGTCTGACTTAAGATTTTTAAGTTTTCACTCTTTGTATACTGCAGTGTTGCAGAGTTCTTGGGAAAAAAAAGGGTAAACTGCTGTTTGCAGAGTTTAAAGGGCTGGGCTGGGTTGGCCTTGTCTACTGCCTGTGTAATTGGCTGATGCTGATATATTTCACCTGGCAACTCTGCTAGTTTTCCTTGGTTAACTTCCTACTACTTCTTTTCCTTCCTTTTTCCCTTTCTGTTTCCACAAGGGGCAGCGCCGTGCAAACAAGCGCAAACATGCGCACACGGGTGCACACACACACACGCTGTGTGCACGTTTGCAAGAAATTTCATATATATCCATGGCGTACACCTTTGGTTTCTTGTTTTCAGCTAGGACAACTGTAGACACGCCTCTTGCAATCATGAGCAACTCAGAGCAAACACAAGCCACTGTGCTCCAATCAGCTTACACTCTTTCAGACATACCCCCTTATGATGTCACCTATCTTCTACTCTACTACTCCCCTACTCCTACACTTACACTATAGGGACATGGCTCACATGCCGGGGAAAATTGGGATTCACTATCCTTATCCTCATTTGCATAGGATTGCCTACTAATGCTTGGTTACATCTCTCGCACTGAGCTTCCCCCCACCCCCCCTTAACAACCACTACTCAGTGGCCATGCTTTTTTCAGCCTGCCATTCACCTGCATGGCAGAACAAGCTTTTTAGTGGAATTGCCCATTTGCAGCTATTTTTCACTTTTTTGTTTTTATTTAAAGCGCAGCACGTTTGCGCGCCGCTGTGCTACGCATAAACATCGGCGATCGGGGAAAAAAAATTTGGATTTTAAGGATTTACAACATTTGCAAATGCCATTGACCTTATATTTGGCCATTGGCATGCTTCCTCAACTAGATGCCTCCTTTATTTAGGGCTGTCATAGCTCTGTTTAGCTGTTTGCAGAACGGTACTCCATTAACAACAGAGTACATTTCTGCAAATAACACTACTCTTACACAGACAGGTTAGTGTTTCCTGGATCGCAAATTTACCTCATTTGCATAGCTTTCAGCAGCAAAGGAGGTAATTTGCATACCATAACACTGTCTGTGCAAGAGTAGCTTTAGAAGCTCTCATGCACACCCTGCCAGCTATTGCTGAATCGCTTGGCAGACATATTGCCTGTCTGCCATCTTACACTACTCTTACACTCCGTACAAGCTTTCATGAATCTGGCCCCTTATGTTTAAAGGTTGAAAGTACTTAATAAATTATATTTGTTTTATTTTATTCTGAGTTTGGGCATTTTTAGCAACTAGACTGTTCACCCGGAGGCTTTCTTAATTTTTTTTGAGCAGTTAACTGAGAGTTTACTGATAAAGGATTTCGAATCAACAAGGAACATGCAGTAGTTAAACGATAGTTTGTTGTCTATGAAAGTGTCCATGTCCCCAATGCTAGAGTTGATGTCACCTATGAGGTGGGAGCACTGAAGCGCAGGTTTGCCAAAAGAACAAAATACTGCACTTCTTGTCATGTAGTTTGAGTCCATAGGCCAAGCACCTAATGTTAGTGTGTGTTAGGCCCTCTTGGAGAATCTAGAGGAAATTTTGGGAAGTTATGACAGCTTAGAGTTTGCACTCATCAGAAAACTTCATCAAACACAGACCTTTGGTTTCAGCTTTGATATTAGCAAAGTAGATAATGAAGAGGAGTAGTCACAACACCAATCCCTGTGGGTAACATCTGGGATCTACTCTTTTGATGATTATGTATGCATCCAACACCAGTTGACTGGTTTCTGTCAGTCAGACAGTTTGCTATCCAATGGGTAATGTAGGGGGTTACTTTTATCTGGATTAGTTTATCGATAATGCTAGAATGTGGAATGGTATGAAAGGTTTGACAAGTCCAGGTATGTGATGTGAAGCAATTTGCCTAAGTATAATACCTCAGTGACTTGTTCAAAAACATTAAAAAGATTTATGGGGTAGGATATGCATTTGGCAAGCACCGACTGATTTGGGTCTTGGATGTGAACACTGTCTATGCTCATGTTAATGAGTTCTAAAATGTGTTTTCCATTGTTTTCTTATGGTTGAAGCTGGTGAAGCTTAGGGGTCTATAATTACCAGGATCAGTTTTGAGCCACCCCCCCCTTATGGAGTGGAATAGCTAAAGCAGCTTTCCATAATTCTGGTACAATCCCAGCAGAGAATATGTGCTGAAATAGACTTATGCATAGGTCTGCCAGATGATATTTGTTGTTGACAAGAAATATGCCGGCCAACTTTCCAGGTGCATGGAGCTAGTATTCTTAGCCTTGGAGAGTTGGCTTGGATGAGATCATTGGAGGGGGGCATGCTAATGGGCTGTGAAAAGCTTGTGTAAGGTACAGGAGTAAAGTTTGAACTGAATTTGTCTGCTAGTATATTGGCTATGTCTTCAAGGGATGAGTATGTTGTGTTATTTTGCATTATCTCATAGTATCACTGAGTATAATTTCTAAGATATCTGGCATATCTGACAAAAAACTTTATTATTCTTAGTATGGGTGGCAAATTTTAAAATGTACTTGCTTTTGGAGGTTTTCTAAATTTTGTTGATCTTTTTTTGTGCGGAGTCTGTTAGACAAGGTGATAAATTTAATCTTATGGGCTTGGGCTATGCATTTTTTTCTATTTATTATATAGTTTATTTATACTGGGGTTCTACCAAATGGGGTTGCTCTTGAATTCAGCAATGAATTTATATCTTATAGAGACTAAAACCTCAATGCAAGCTTGAAGGTGTTTTTATAATATACCCATGAATATTGCAGCATGCAAAGTGGGGTCACTGAAGGGAGGAGGGTGCTTGAATGTTAGCAAGTCATCAGTTAATTGGAATAGATTTGCCTTAGAGTAGTCTAAAAAGACAGAGGGATGTTCAGGTAGCTCAGATCTGGCAGTAAAATAGTGTGCAATGTGGTATGCATGGTGGTTAAGTACAGAATATTGGCAACAAGAGTATTATACACTATAAAGTCAAACATCAGTCATGATAAATCTCTGTATAGTGTAAAATGTGATATTACTGAACTTATATCCTTATGCTCCCACTCATCACAAAATAATTTCAAGGGGTCCCTAACTCTCTGGTCATAGAGCAACTGAAAGGGCAAAAAAACATGGAATCCTGGTCATACTTACAGTTCGTAAATAAATGGATCTGGGAATTGCCCACTCCCTCCTGCATTAGTCCATAAATGCTCAAATCTACCACAAAATCTTTCTGTAACACAGTGCAAATACTATGTGCCAGGGCATGTCTGTCATGGTTACACTAAGATGGTAGAGGCTGTTTTGCTGCCTCTCACCTGGCAACTCTACCAGTTAGTTACCACCACTCTTCTTTTGCACAATGGTGACTGGACCCCTGCAGGATGCTTGCTGTGTCTAAGAAGAATGAGCACCATCACCTTTTGCCCAGCAAGAATGTAGAGATAATGGTGAACACTGGACCACGTGTAAGTCATACTCAAGAATGAAGATGCTTGTATTGCCTACATCACTACCAACACCAGTATAACACATAGGAAGCTTTTTTAACCACTTAAAAATTTAATAGAACATCAGCATGCATTTTCCAAACATTAAGAAGTACTTAGCTCTAATGTTTAACATTACAGGCATCTCTGTTTGCCTTGTTTTTTTCCCAAAAAAAAACAAAATCTTCAGGAGGGATATTGCAAAAACTGGATGCAAAATCATGGATGTTAAAAGTCAATAGTACAACAGGTTTTGCAATCAACACACATTTACTGAACTAGAAAGTTCTAATGTCTGACACTAATTGTAATTTTCAGTGGTTTATCAGAAAATCAAACATTTTATGATGAACAGGGCAAAATCAAAGTCACTGTAAAAAAGCACAGCCATAGAAATGTTTATATTAGCATTTCAATTGAAGGGTTGCTTGGTATCAATACTGATTTTTTTTAAACTTGTTTGATTGTTATTTTTGTTTTGTTTTGTTTTCTGACATAACTTTTTATAAAATACTGTTTGTGATAAGGTTTAGCATATTAACATTAACAGCAGGCAGCTGTCAAAGTGCGGTAATGCTGTAATATAATAAGCAGCATGAACACACACTACTGCACTCCAGTGTTCTCCATTATTGCCACAGAATGCACTCTGGCTGTCCTGTCATACCAGTCTTTTTGCTGCTGTTGTGCTCATGGCAGATATTTTTGGTTCGTCTCTATGATCTCCATAGGTAACCTCTCAAGTGGTTCTTCAGTAACAGACAAAGACATCAATGCAGATTTAATTTTGCCTGCTGCCCTTGACAACATTATAGCACTAATCACAGATTTTGCAGTAGTCTGCTGCATCCGTTGAAGTTCTTGGCAAATAAAATTATCATCTGCCATTTCTTTGAATTATTGGTTGATTCATTGAAAGATTGATGGTGCTGTATTTTGTTTCACTTTGTGTTAAAACATTTGCAGAAAGCAACAAACATAATAACCTCAACAAACTGCTTCATCCTTCACTTTCATCTTCAGAATATGGGACCAGAGAAGTGACTGGACAGGTGGTCTGTAAACAGTAAGAAGAAAAGACAAATGTATTAAACAATACAGATCCACTGAAGTAACCAGTGATAAAACTACATATCTTAGAATCATGTCACTTAACTTGACAAAAGCATAACTATAACAAAAAGAAACAATAAAAACTGTGTTTATTATATTTAAAAGGAAAGCAAACCGGCACTTAAACTGCAGCTGTGCAACAAACAAAAACAAAGAAATACAAAATAAACCCCCAGATTCTGCAAGCCTTGCACGGCATACAGGATTAGTGCAGGAGCTCCAGCAGGCAATACGTCTGCTGTGCGATCCAGGAATAGCCTGTAGGGATGTGCACGAGTGCTCCTGCACTAGTCCTGCATGGACTCAGCTCCTGTATGCAAATTACCCCATTTGCAGGAGATATCATGCAAATGAGGTGAATTTACAATCCAGGAAGCTGGAAACCAGCCATGCCGGAATAGTGTAATCTACAGAAATGTACTCTGGCAGTAACGGAGTACATTTCTGCAAATACCAAAACGAAGCCATGACAGCTCCAATTAAAGGCTGCCTATCATTTAAGAAGCATGTCAATGGCCAAATATAATGCCATTGACACTGAAAACAGTTGAAAAAAAAATCAACTTTTTTTTTTTTTTTGCTGATCTTGGCTGTTTAAGTATAGGGCAGCTGCGCATAAATGGGATCGGGGGGGGGGGGGATAAGAAAATAAACCTAAAATAAGCATTCCAACTAAAATCACTATTCTGCCATTATAATCAGTGGCAGGCAGAAGGCAAAATGGCCAGTGAATAGTGGTTACTAAGGGGTGAGGCTCAGTGTGAGACATGTAACTATGCATTAGCAGACAATCCCATGCAAATGAGGGGAATGATAGTGAATCCCAGATTTCCCCAGCTTGCTAGTCAGGTCCCAACAGTGTAAGAGCCTATAGTGGCACCATGAGATCTGTAACAAATACTGCTGTCACCAAAGTTGCCAGTATTACACAGGACAACAAAATCCACTGCATGAAATGTGCTGGGCCACATGTGTGTCCATATGACTCACACATGCCAGTCAGGGAGGTTCACATACCCAACTACAGTCTCAGACAGCAGGACAGTTGTAGACAAACACAAACAAAAGGCTGTGCTATGGCCTCTGAATGATGCCTATGGGTAACCTCCCACCTCAGGCCTACACAGACAGACTACAGCAGGTCAGGCAGTAGGTTGTTAGTTCTGAAGGGTAGGAAGTCAGAACCTAATATGTAGGTCAATCAAAGCTAAGACCTGTAGTACACTGATATGCCTCTAGTCAGCATGACAGGTTAGAATACAGAATGAAATGGAATACCTGACATACCAGTACAGTCATAGCAAATGTGTACAAGTGTCAGGTGTGTCCACTCATCCTATATAGAAATGTGAAAACAGTCAGGTGTACCCTCCCAATCCTGTGTAGAAATGTAGTAACAGTGAGGTGTGCCCCCCCCCACAATCCTGTGTAGAAATGTAGTAACAGTCAGGTGCCCCCCCCCACAATCCTGTGTAGAAATGTAGTAACAGTCAGGTTTGCCCCACCAATCCTATGTAGAAATGTAGAAATACTCAGGTCTGACTCCCAATCCTGTGTAGAAATGTAGTAACAGTCAGGTGTGCTCCCTCAATCCTGTGTAGAAATGTAGTAACAGTCAGGTGTGCCCCCACAATCCTGTACAGAAATGTAGTAACAGTCAGGTGTTCCCCACCAATCCTATGTAGAAATGTAGAAATACTCAGGCGTGACCCCCAATCCTGTGCAGAAATGTAGTAACAGTCAGGTGTGCCCCCTCAATCCTGTGTAGAAATGTAGTAAAAGTCAGGTGTGCCCCCCCCACAATCCTGTGTAGAAATGTAGTAACAGTCAGGTGTGCCCCCCAATCCAGTGTAGAAACAGTCAGGTGTGCCCTCCCAATCCTGTGCAGAAATGTAGAAACAGTCAGGTGTGCCCCCCAATCCTGTGAAGAAATGTAGAAATAGTCAGGTGTGCCCCCCAATCCTGTGTAGAAATGTAGAAACAGTCAGGTCTGTCCCCCCACAATCCTATGTAGAAATGTAGGAACAGTCAGGTGTGCCTCCCCCCACAATCCTGTGTAGGAATGAAGAAACACTCAGGTGTACCCCACCAACCCTACTTAGAAATGTAGTAACAGTCAGGTGTACCCTCCCAAACCTATTTAGAAATGTAGTAACAGTCTGGTGTGCCCCCCAATCCTATGTACACACATCATAATAGCCCGTCCCCCACAACCCTATGTAGAAATGTAGTAACATGTATGTTTAGGTATAATACCAGTGGAGCACAGATGCACAGAGGTGGCCAAGGTAGCAGGATAGCTTGTAGCATCTGCACAATACGCAGGTATGTGTGTGTTTGGTTGGTGTGTATTTCATATTATGTGAGAGTGATAGGTATGTATGCAAGTTGACGTAAGACCTGGTGGCCATTGCCCACTACTGCTGATTACAGGGACAAGTCCCAACAACTGCAGTGCCAAACACAATACCCACCTGTATAACACAAGCTAGCAGTACGTCATTGTACATATATGGTGGTAATATGTGTTACCATCTGAAAGACTGACATGGCATGGCTGTTGGGTAGACTTACAAGCAATACACAGGGGAAAATACCCCAGACATACAGTATAAATTGTGTCACTGTGGAATTGGCACACCCTTGGAATAGTACATACAGGTATGCATCACATTATCTGGTCCTGTTGTAGGGGATACTGGTGTTGTCTGCCCAAACACTCGCAGATCACAAAGGAGGTAGGACTGATGTATTGGGAAACAGCTGATGCACATGCACATACAAGCATAACTGGAATGCCCAATGCATATCTGTGTGTCAGATACAAGTAATGTCTATAGCACAATGCACCCAGATCACACAAATACCACTGACAGGTACCTCCCTGGTTGTACCCCTGCTGTGGGGAATGAGTACAATATGACCCCACCTGTATATGGCAATATAGAAAGAATGCAGCATGCAGTGCAGGTATCCTATGCAGGTGTGTCGCTAGCTGTAGGTAGCACCCTGCCAGCATCCACACCACCTGATCAAGACTGATAGAAGGTATTGGTGTGAACACCTTGCACACCTACCCTGTCACCCCAGGGGAATATACTGTATGGTGGTCTGAGACTGTAGGACTGACAGAATGCAATGGCCTGCCACATCTGGTCCACATCAACACCTAATGGCCCACATGCCTCTGCCAAGGGCCTGTGTCTCACATGTACTGCCAACGCATGTTATGTCATGGACACCCAAATAACAACACTACACACTCCCCATACGCCATATGTAAGGCCATGTAGACAAACCACAGTAACATGTACACCATGTCCCACTGCATGAACTGTGGACTAACACCAACACACAGCTGTGATGGGGTGATAACCATAGGGAAAGTATCTGAGAATGTATGCATAATGTAAGGAAGAGGATAGAATAACAGAGGGTGGGGTGGGGGCGTAGGCAGCATGGAATGTGCAAGGTCAAACACAAAGCTGTGTGCACACACTATCCCTGGCTGTAATCACATACATGGCTTGCTACATACCTGCCCGTACACCACAATAGGGGTAATGTCCTGACTCATGGCTCCTGCCTCTGGGTAACCTGTGTGAATCTGTACAGCTATGAGGTATTGCCATAGCAATATAAGGCCATACTGTCATGTTGATGGATGTACAAGTATGGGATCCTCTGCCAGCACCGCACCAAGGTGCTGAACCGGATACACAGACCTAGCAGCAAGTGTCTGCAGCCCCCCTCCAGGATGGCATAACCTACCAGGAATATATAGGCATCTGATCACAAAACCACACACAGCTGCAGTCACCCTTGCCCCCCAAGACATCACTGTGAGCAGGAATGTCCACCTGACTGTACATGAGGACAGAAAACATCATAGCGTATAACAGTACACATGTCTGAATATCTCTGCTAACAGCAGTTCCATGCAGCTGAAGCAGCACAGACACAATCACCTACAGTACACACTATTGCCTGCACACTTTGTCCCCATATTGCCAAATCATCGCCGGATAACCTGCAGAAACAGTTTGCTACCTGTAGGTGTACAACACAAAGGTCTGTACTGGAGGACAAACTACCTAGAATCGATCCACACATTCAATACAGAAGGTCATACTGGGCATGCTCTCACACTTAAACAAATGAAGCCCATATCTGCAAATAGCAGAGAAATGAAGGCAATGTCAGACAACAACATACTGAAAGTTCATACTAGGCATGCTCACACACTTAAACAAATGAAAACCATGTCTGCAAACAACAGTGGACCAGACATATCTGGCAGTTACAGATGTTAGTGCAGACACTCCTCAGTATGCACCACTCATGTTTTGCACACCCAGTGGATAGGAATACAGACATATATCCAAGGACAACACACTATAATATGCCAAAAGTAGATGTACATAGATGTGTGGAAGACAGTGACTGTGACAAGGAGCCACCCATTATGAGGCCTGTCCCACCGAGCACAAAGCCAAATGGTTACAACAACATGAGGTTCAGATGTCACTCACTGTGGATACTAGCCTCCAGTATCTGTCAGCATTACAGACTATGTGGTGCAAGTGCTATGTTTGCAACATGACTGTACAAGGAAGTGGTCATCTAGCAACTGTATACACGTACCTGTGGAATATAAACCTGCATGTGCCCGCATGTAGTCTGTCAACCTCTAGATGAATGGGTTATGGCCCATGCACACACACTGCCCTCCCAATAGCCCTATTATGACAAGCCTGCTGAGGTCATCCACTTTGAAATACACCTTTGGGAAAATTGCAGCCCAGTAATCTCCGTGGCATGTCCTATAACTGTATACTCCTGTGTTGTGATAAACTAGTTAGGTAGGAGTTCTAATCCCAGACATGGTAACTGTGTGTGTGTGTGTGTGTGTGTGTGTGTGTGTGTGTGTGTGTGTGTGTGTCTGTGGGGAGAGCAATGCTATTTAGGCTAGTCACACTCCCTACAATTCAAATGCCCTACTTTTGCAAGGCTTCTGATGTCATCCACCTTGAAATGCACCTTTGGGAAAGCTATAGTCCAGTAATCTCTGTGGTGTGTCCTATAACTGTGTACTACTGTAGTGTAATAAACTAGTTAGGTAGGAGTTCTAATCCCATACATGCCAACTGTGTGTGTGTGTGTGTGTGTGTGTGTGTGTGTGTGTGTGTGTGTGTGTGTGTGTGCGTGTGTGTGTATATGTGCATGTGTGTGTGTGTGTGTGTGTGTGTGTGTGTGTGTGTGTGTGTGTGTGTGTGTGTGTGTGTGTGTGTGTGTGTGTGTAGGCAGCAATGCTTTTTAGGCTAGTCACACTCCCTACAATTCAAATGCACTACTTTGGCAAGGCTGCTGATGTCCTCCACCTTGAAATACACCTTTGGGAAAGATGTAGCCCAGTAATCTCCATGGTGCATCCTGTAACTGCATACTGCTGTAGTGTGATAAACTAGTTAGGTAGGAGATCTAATCCAAGACATGGCAAGTGTGTGTGCATGTGTGTGTGTGTGTGTGTGTGTGTGTGTGTGTGTGTGTGTGTGTGTGTGTGTGTGTTTCTGTGTAGAGATCAATGTTTTTTAGGGTAGTCACACTCAATACAATTCAAATGCTCTACTTTGGCAAGGCTGCTGATGTCATTCAATGTGAAATACAAGTTTCAGAAAGCTGCAGCCCAGTAATATCCATGGCACATCGTATAACTGTGTACTGCTGTAATGTGATAAAATAAGTAGGAGTTCTGATCCTAGACTTGGTAACTGTGTGTGTGTGTCTGTCTCTGTCTCTGTAGAGAGCAATGCTTTTTAGGCTTGTCACACTCATGACACTTCAAATGTCCTACTCTGGCAAGGCTGCTGATGTCATTCACTGTAAAATACACCTTTGGGGAAGGAGTACCTTAATAATCCCTGTGGTGCATCCTATAACAACTTCATGCTGAAGTGTGATATAGACCTCTGGTAGAGGTTCTATCCCCACACATGGCAGTTTTGGATGTTTTGTATGAGTTTCTATGTTTGTGTAGGGAGCAATGCATTCTTGGCTAGTCACACTCACTACAATTCAAATGCCCTACTTTGGCAATCCTGCTGATGTCACTCACTGTGAAATGCACCTTTGGGGAAGGAGTACTCCAGTAATTCCCATGGTGGTCCTATAACAGCTTCATGCTATAATGTGATATAGAACTCTGGTAGGGGTTCTATCCCCATACATGGCAGTTGTTGATGTTTTATGTGTCGTTGTAGGGAGTAATGCATTTTAGGCTAGTCACACTCACTACAATTCAAATGCCCTACTTTGGCAATCCTGCTGATATCATTCACTGTGAAATACACCTTTGGGGAAGGAATATTCCAGTGATCCTTGTGGTGTGTCCTATAACTGCTTCATGCTGTAGTGTAATATAGAGCTCTGGTAGGGGTTATATCCCCACACGTGGCAGTTGGAGATGTTTTGTGTGTGTTTCCATGTCTGTGTAGGGAGAAATGCATTTTATGCTAGTCACACTCACTACAATTCAAATGGCCTACTTTGGCAATCCTGATGATGTCATTCACTGTGAAATACACCTTTGGGGAATGAATACTCCAGTAATTTCTGTGGTCCATCCTATAACTGCGTAGTGCTTTAGTGTATTAAACTAGTTAGGTAGGAGTTCTAATCCCAAACGTGACGTGTGTGTGTGTGTGTGTGTGTGTGTGTGTGTGTGTGTGTGTGTGTGTGTGTGTGTTTGCAATTCGTATCCTGTGTGGAGGTGGGTGTGAGTGTGAAACAAATGGACTCAATGTGGAGTTGGTTTTTAAGATTTATTATATGGTGGCCCTAGTATATATCACATTGTCCACCGTACTGGTATAGCAGATGTGATATAGCCAAGAGTCAGGGATGCAAATCCATACCCCTACATGTGACATCAAGGCCAGGCAAACAAAGCAAGCAACCCTAGTATTACCCAGGGAACACTCTCACCCCATGTCTCACACACACACACACACACACACACACACACACACACACACACACACACACAGTTGCCTAAGCAACAGCCACTGTGTTGGTAGTACCCTGCATATTGCCCACTGATAGTAACCATGGTGTGATTGCAGTGGGCTACAGAGGGCATGGCACCCTGTCCATTAGTATAATAGGCACTTACATTCCGACAGTGCACCTTCCCTGTGTTCCCCACTGGACACCTGCAACACCTGTGGTGCCATCAAATGTGACCCATAAAGGACATAGCATGCCTGAAAATTATGCCCTATATGGACTGATGCCGCTGACACCAGGGAATACCAGTATCATGCTATCAATGTAGGTGCAGGACAAACCTGCTATCCATTAACAGTTCCTGCCACATGAGGCCAGGACTGGCACATTTGATAACAATCTGTCTACACAACATGGGCCAGGCACCCCAGGTACAGTTTCACATATCACTGTACATGCATGTGGGAGGCGTGCACATCCCAGACACCATCCATGTCATGGACTAAGGAACACATACATGGCAAGAAATGCACAGCATTAGCCACACTCAATAGTCACCCAGGTGATTAGATGATGAATACAATACCCACCTGTGCGGGCAAATCCAGAAACTACACCCCTGAGCCACAATGCAGACCATTGTCATGTGACCTAATGCCAAGGTATGACCATCACCTAGCCTTGTATAGCCATCTGGCACAGTCGATCACTACACACCTGTAAAGCAATGCACCCATGCATGTCAATACTGGCACCGTGTGTGTGTGTGTGTGTGTGTGTGTGTGTGTGTGTGTGTGTGTGTGTGTGTGTGTGTGTGTGTGTGTGTGTGTTTGTGTTGTTTGATGTGTATGATCACATTCACACTCACTACAACCCCCATTTGGCATACTGAAACATGTTGTCTGATGTCAGACACCTCCACATACCATTTGCCTATATAACCTCTGTATGAACCCTGTGGTGCATGTGATACCTACACAGTAGTGTGTCGTGGCAATCTCACTAGTGATGAGTTGTATTCCTGGCCCTGCCAAGTGTGTCAATATGTGTGCGTCCCTGTGAGAGTGTGGCTGTGTTGACACTGGCACCTGTTCATGTGGACAGGCATGTGTACTACACCTACCATATAGCTATGATATCCCTGTTGCAGATGTCACTCACCATCACATACTCAACATGTAATCTATGTGGTGCATCCAATAACTGCATAGAAATGTGATAGCACTACATAGTCATCAGGGGTATGATACCTTGTGGTTGTAGGTGTGTGACACAAACATGCTTAAGTGTTACTCTCCCACCCCTCCCTGACTTTTCTTTGCCTCTGTCTGCCTCTCTCACTCCCTCTTGGGTGGATGTGGAGACCTACACCTGCTTTGCTTAAGCAGCATGTGTATTTTAAGTGATGCTCATGATCAGCTGGTGGCCTCTGCATGAATTGCAGTCCTTTTCTAGCTGATTGTATGTGGAACAGCTGTGGTAACATTCCCATAGCCAATTGCTTGGAAACACACTCCAATATCATGTTGGTGTTGGCCCTTTTCATTCACTGTGAGCAGTAACTAGATATGTTGTTTGGCAAACAGCATCTCAGATGGATTAGGGATTTACCTCTAACAACATAAACTGTGGAAACAGGGCAACACACAGGAGGGGGATGTGTCTCACCTGACTACAGACTGCAAGTGCTGCTATACTGCATTTGGAGTAGTGTTGGTTTAACAGGATGTGTGTGGGTATGGCTATCCTACATGTTTTAATACCTGCCAAGTCAGTGCTATGTTTATGAGGAAACCCCCATCTGTAGGGTCTTCTGCAGACTGGGCAGTGTGTAGTGTCTTTTGTTTCATGTGTTACCCACAGAGCACCTATCTGTGAACTGCAGAAGGTAGTGTGAGGATTGCAGTCTGTAGATGGTGACAGCCATGAGAGTTATTGACTTCATAACCTTCAAAGGACATATGTTGCAACAAACCCTGTTACAACAGTAAATGTATGAGGTTATCACAGCAACATGTCAATATTGGCCCTATATATGTGCCTCCAGCCACAACTCTGTCAACCTTTGTATGTATGTCATACAGTAAAAGGTGCATATGTGCTGTACACCATAATTAGTGATATCATATCTGATAACAAGCCAGTGAGATATTAGACTGTTACACATGTTATGTATAGTAGGGGTTATATTTGATGACATAACCTGGACATTCTGTGGTCGTGTGTACAGTACTGAGATCTGTGTACTTATGGTGAATGTCAACAGTGTGTGTATTGTTAATATGTACTTTGGCCTGTGTACAGACTGTGGTACATGTCATTGTTCTTGGTCCCGTTCTATCTGATGTTACATGCTGCTCCACTGTATGTTAACCTATCAGCTTACATGCTTGTAGGGCCATACACATACATGTCCCATACCAAAGATAGACATCAGACCACACTGTGTAGTAGCCCAGTATATGTAGAGTTAGTGTATGAGTGGCACATATGAGGATGGTACTGAACAGATAGTCCATATACTGTAATATTATGCTAGCTTACCATATGTGGCTGTGGTTGTGTTCACATTGGTTGTGGTTATGTACTTTCACACAGGTGTATCTTACTCTGTGCTGTGAAATGCATGTAGAGCCTGCTATATATGCAGGTACATGTGCATTCCCCCATAGGAAATGTAGGCTAGTGTTCAGCCAGTCTGCCTGTAGCCTGCACGGTGCTTTGTTACATGCCTAGCAGCTTATTGTACTTAGCCAGTGAGATGTCATGTCCAGATACTTGCAGATGTACTGCTGCTGGGCCTCCCTTAACAGTCATGTATGTCAGACAGAGCAGTGGGATGCTGTACAGATGTATTTCAATATCTAGTGGGTAGTATGTGGCCATGGCACCTCTGTACCAGTGGTTATTATGTGTCAGGGCAGACAGGGGTGTGTGAATGCATAACCTATGGAGCAAATGCATACCAATCATTACATGTTATACCCATCTACATGGCTAACATCCACATTGTCAGGGTTGGCACACATCTTGCACTAAGGGGTTCTGTATATACCTCTGGACTGTCCAGAGTGTGTCAGAATGTCCACATATATTGGCTAATATCTCTACTGTAGTTGACAGGAGCATTTATGTCCTAGCAGCGGTACTGTACTAAGATGTCCTTTGGATGTTTGTCAGTAGCCAATGGTGCACATGTTAAAAGCAGATGTCACCTCCCACACACACCATGTCTGTGAAGACAATCCTTATTACAGTAACAATAGTCTACAAATATTCCTGCTATACATACCTGAAATCCCCTTGCACTATGAAGTTGGGACTATAGGGGCTGAGGTAGGGCTACACTCCATGTTCAGGGCATATGGTGAAATATATGTATATATAATTATCCATATATCTATATAGATATATAGACATAAACATATCAACATATATAGATGGATATGTATATGTACATAGATATACAAATAAACACCCTGATATATACATATACAGAGCAATATATGTCTACACATATCCAGATAGAGATACATATGCACATATATGTACGGATATCTACATATATATTGACAGTAGCAGGTATATCAGAATAGATATGTATGCACATAAAGTTATAAATATCTACATATATACCAACATAACTAGGCATATCTGTACACATAGGATGTGCATACATATATAGCTATATATACATATATCTATATATACATATACATATAGCTCTCTCACTCTCTCTCTCTCTCTCTCTCTCTCACACACTCTATATATATATATATATATATATATATATATATATATATATATATATACATATACACATACAAAGAGATGTACACATGGCCATATATATGTTGCACCATGCAGATATGTATGAGTATACATGTGTATGTACATGTAGACATATATAGACCTATTTTATGTATACATCCATATTCCTGTCATGAGTAAACCTCATGGTTGTTTATACCCTCCCAGATGTATCTCACCATATGTTTCTGCTATGTGTACATTATGATAAAAAAAAATATGTGATGCAACATTCATATTAATAACAAGGACTACACAATTAAGGAACTAAAGGCAATTGATTAATACCACTCAATATGTGTATTGACAGCTATATTGGTAAAACAACATCTGCCTTCACAGTGGTCCATAGCATAGTGGTTAGGTTCTGTGATTTCAGTGTACAGGGCCCTGGGTTCAAGACCTGCAGGGGCTGTTCATTTTGTTGCTGAGCAGAACAAGGCCTGTCAGATATAGAGTGGTTAAGGCAGTTTTGAGCAGCTTTAAAAGAGTACCGCACCCACAGACTCAAAAAACATGATTAAAACATCATGGTGTGATGTTTCCTACACTTTAACAGCACTCTGGGATTATTTACAGGATTTTAAATATTTTTATATGTAATTCCAGACTCTGACCACCTGGAGGCTGGCATATTGACGTGGTTTGGATAAATCAGGTTGCCATCCAGTATCCCAGAAATCATTGTTTGGCTCAAAAATGTTACATCATGCAGGCCTCCGTTTGCCTAAAGTTCCTGTCATTTCATAGATGTTGAATGCGTACAAAGTACTGAGTAAAATAGAACAGTGTAAGTAACATTCCCTGCTGCTGGATGACTACTTAAAACAGAAACAGTGCAAATGCCAAAGAACACACTCAAAGTGCTGTTTATTGCTGCCATTTTTTCTAATTTAGTTTAAATGGCACTAATTTTTGAGACAATGAATTCCAGTCCATTTACTTCTCCCCTCCCCCATAACACTTAGCTTTCCTAGCTGCCAAAGTCCTGAGGGTAATTTGACCTGGTAATTCCATTGATTGGCAGATCTCAGCAGGGTGCTTGACTCATGTAATTTAATCTTTGCTCTAGCATTTCCTTTGTTAGAGGGGACTTTTTTTGCTGCACTATAGCCGTGGCCTTACTTGACTGTAATCACATCCAGTAAAGTCTTGCACCAAGGAGCTAAAGAATAAAACATTTATACTATTAACCAGTTTAGATCTTTATTAATTTAAGTGATAAGGTATCACTTTATGCTTCCACCTTGTTAAAAATTTAGATTTACATGTGCAAAGTGTGTTGGTATGCATTGGTTGCCTTCATATGTTTTTACTACACTGGTTGGTTTGCAAAAAAAAAACCTTTTGCAGTGTCCCTGAATTTGTCTTTGTACACACAAACCACATTGCTATATTTTCCCCTTCCTTTTTCTTGTGTCCAGAAGTCACTTATAACAAAGTAAATTTTTTATTGATTTTTTTTTTTAAATAAAGGACATCAAGATTAACTTACCTTGAATCAGATAATGGATGCCACTGCAAAGAATCACTGTTGAAATATTTGTGCATGGACAAAATTCCTTACTAAATCTATTTGCCAGCCTCCAGTTCAATTGGTGCTATGGCTTTAATATACTGGTGTGTTTGCTCATGCCTTCCAAATATTTCCACCATTACATACCAGTTTTGCAGTGTAGTAACCACCTGACATGCCTATACACCTTTAGCCATCAATATGCAGCTACTCCTGTTCATGTGAGTATGTGAATTCATTTTCAGACTTAAGGTGTGGAATCTGCACTGAATAATTCTAGGTGCTTGTTCAGGTTTCACATGGTGCTTGCTTAGAGCTACTCTCATGTTAAGCCACTATGAATATGTTGCACTGCCACCTCTGATACCAGAGTAATTTTTAATCTTTCTATTCCCGCACTGCACACTAGCAGTATCTGGTGCAAATACAACAGAGAAGTATGCAAGCGATACACCACCTAAGCATCATTTGCCGTGCAGAATGTACAAGTATGCATACCAAATTTCTGTTTCCAAACATCGGTGTTACTACACTACTACTGAATAAAGTGAACAGCACTCAGGCTGATGGAAGGACAAGGGAGCCATGACATCACAGAATGGGTAGGTCTTATTATTTTAGTTAGAATCAGATGACGGTTGTGGTGATGTCACTTTGGGGGAGGAAACTGATTAAAAAAACAAAAAAAAAAGTACCTGCACTGCCTGGCCTTGATGATGTCAGTAATTGGGCGACTCCAGAAAGCTTTATTCAAATGTGAGAGAATCATTTTGTAAGTGAAACCATCACAGTATGAGAAGGTAGGCTTCTGTTACAGAAGTAAGGGGAATTATAAAAATTGTAAATGCTTTATTGTTGTTGCTTTACAGAGGACAATATAAATAGGGAGGAAAAGGGTTGTGAAGTTGAGGAATACATTAGAGAAACCTGTTGTACTCCTTTAAGTGGGTTTGTGCGGGTTTGCATGAAACTAAGTGGTGCTGAGCTATGGGTAAATGTATAGGTGCTTACACCGTGTAGGCTTTACTTACCAGTGCGCAAATCAGCTCAGCTGTTATACTGCAGCAATGTTGGTACATGCTAAGCATGGTTTAGCCCTGGTAACCAGGTCAAACAACCCAGTCTGATAATCTATAATACGTGTATGTAATGCCATGTGTATACCACTTACCAGGTAATGATCCATCATGTGGAATGTAACGGTAGACTACTATCTCTACAGCACATGTTAGTGAGGGTTTCTGACATGTAGTTATGGCATACATATTGTTGTCAGATGTCTATCTGTCAACACAGTCATGCTACTGCATAGCTACTTGCCAAGCTGATGACTGTCAGTCCTTGTATGGATGTGCAGATGACAGGTATCCAGCTGAGATATGTACAGGCAACCTAAGCTTGATTGACACTGACATGTCTGGCCAGCTGTGTAAGAAGTGACACATATAGGAGATTTCACCCTGTATGCACCACATGTCAAGGGTACCTCCACTACACTACAACAGTCAACTGAACATGCTTGGGTACAGGTCTCCATCATAGACACTAACCATGTGCTGTAATGCATTTTGCATACATGTCAACTTCAGCACCTCAGTGGCCATGTGCAGGAGGCACCTGTAGGATTGGCTGATGCATGTCATTCTCACCCTGAGGGTCACCACAGTAGTGTCTGTCGATAGATTGCACACTGCCACCTGGCAGGTGGCAGGATGCCACTGTACATACATTCCCTACACAACCCATCTCCCTTGGACAATAGCTAGGTATTCAGCTATGACCACCTGCAGAAATGCACCCCTGTACTGAAACATGTGTACGTGTGCATGACTGAGTATAGCAGTTTCTGTGTGTTAGCGTACCTGTACTTGATAATTCCATGAGGGCCTTCACCACCAATGCAACACCCATTGCCGTAGTCAATTGTGGCTGCTGCTGTATGGGATATTACATGTACCCTGTTAGCTCCCCCCATACTTGCTACATGAGCCTGCAGTACCAGCACAACAGTGTTTTACAAATGGGTTGATATGCATGGGATACCCATTGTGTTCTGGCATGTGTGTGCAGTTGTGCATGTCCGTATTTCTGTAGTGTGCAGCATTCTGAGGCCACATACTCCTATTACAATACCCATTGCCACACAGTAGTATAGACAGTGTTGTTGCTTCCCATAGGTGAGGCATGACAATACAACACCTTACTAAGTGTGTGGCATGTGCATTAGATGCATATCCCTGCAGTACCACTGATGGGGTATACAATGCTTTGTATTGCAGTCATGGCCAATGTGTGATGGTGGGTAAGGCAGAGTGTCATCATGGGTTTCAGGGAGTACAGTATCCAGTGGGGGATGTGGGTGCTGTGTACACTGTCATTACAACAATGTACACCCAGTATATGTCCCATGTACCACGTTATGTTTACCACTGTCACCATCAACCATACAGGTAACTGATACCACATTCTAAGCCAGTTATGCATGTGCTGTGTGCAACCTACCTGTAACACATTGGACACATGGTCAAGTTAGTTAGGCCCTGGTATCTCAAATGTGTGTCTGGCTGTTATGTGTCCGTTAATGTGCATATGATGGTATGTCACACTGTGTATTTCATTGGTTAAGTTCTAATTGATCTGGGTATATAAAAGGTAATCACAGAGACATTCTTTTATCTGAAGAAGTTGATGACGAAAACGGGATTTACACTGTGAACGTTATGAACGTTAATCTTGTGTACTGTGCTCTTGTGCTCGTCTCATGCTTGGTGTTTGTTGGACTGCTCATTAAAGCTGTGTGTGCCACAACCACTGGATCCAAGGTGTTTTGTTTTTTGGTTAACACTGTGTATTGTCCATATGCACCCATTACATCCCCCATTAGCATACTGTACATGTCTGGAGATGTTCTGCATGAATCATATAACCTGGGACACACCTCACCCTAAACGCTGTGTGATGTGTGCAATGGAAGCCACACATCAGTATCACTACATAGCTAGGTAGGGGTCTAGTCCCAGTGTTGCCAAGTACCAGTGTGCGTGTATGTGGATGGGTCTACATCAGGTTGCAGGGTATACATGCCTCAACAGGTCACCTGTCCATGTGGCACAGGCAATAACCATTTTCGTAACCTGTGATGTGTGTTCAACTGTACCCCAGATATGTCACAGTCATGGTGTCACCACGGTGAAATACCCCATTGTGAAATATGACTGCAGACCATCCTCATGCTGACACATGTACACCTACAACACAAATGGATAATATTATAGGGACTGCAATCAACCAGTGTTACTAACAGCTATGAGGCATCATTGCTGGATGGCTACACTACCTCCCATATATGCATTATACTTTACTCCCTACAACATGCTACACTGCAGTACTGTGTACACTGTAGTACAGTCACCATGTGCATCAGAACCATATCAGCCTGTCCTTGCATCGATGGTATGGATGACAGGGATGTGGCACAGATATCATCATATGCACAGGGTGTGATGTTGGTTTGCCAGAGGCTGAGGGTGGACCATACATTTGACACCATGTGTGTGGGTGTGGGGTGTACTGTGGTGAGCTGGGCATAGTGATGCAGTGTGTGTAGGTATGGGGTTGCCCTAGGTGTGTTTGCATAGTGTGTGAGTATGCATGCACACAGTTCTGCCATGTGGCTGCCCTACACAGGTGTTTATGGGCAGCTGCAGACCATACCTGTCAGGCTCTGCAGTTCACTGCCTCCGGCCATGGACTTCTGGACTGTGCCTGCCAAGGGTTTCTTGGGCATGTCCAGGTACAGGCCTCGATGTGCTGCTCTCACCTGCTGATGACAAATGTGCACTGGTACCAGGTCCTTCCTGGGACTGGCCAGGATCACGTGCATGTGGCCTGCTGTCGTGTGGTGTGGACAGCACCCCCCACACTGCCGGGGCTGCTACTGCCACTACCAGAGCCCCTCAGTGTCCTAGTACATCCATGGTGACTTCCAGTTGTTAGTGTTGCTGGCCCACATCCATGCGGCCATCGACACATCCCCATCACACGTTGAAGTACAGATACACCACGGCCGATGAGGGCCATCATCTCACCATGCTTTCTATCCATGAGCTTGGTATAAGCATGGATGGCACCAGACAGTTCACGGATGTTGTCATTTACAGATGTGAGATCAGCCTGTCTGT